>NC_134484.1:440889674-440967174 GCF_040206685.1 Ascaphus truei | reverse complement strand
ATATATATATTATATATAGAGTGCAAAACTTAGGGCATTGATGGGTGTAAGCAGGCCTTGTTGTAATCATATTAAAAGTTCAATACAGCTGACTGAATTAGGGGCTCACTCATACTGATACAATAATTGTAGCAAGTGTCCTAACATTTGTATATCATTAACACAAGGGCTGTTTGCAAACAACACTGGCAGATATATATATATATATATATATATATATATATATATATATATACACACACACACACAAAGATAGACAATGTGTGTGTGTGTATACATATATAGATAGAGATACAGAGATAGACTACAGATATATTCATACACACTTACAGATCTGTTATTGTAACCAAAAATCATACATGATCACATGCCAACATTATGAACTATGAATGAAGATTAAGGTAAGTAATGTCTTACAGAGTTAAGACACAAGAAAACATAACATTAAAATGTATGCTGTTATATGGGTACTTACATAAAGTTGTATGTAAATAATATTAGCATGAAATGACTATCTACATTACAAAAATAACCCAGATACATCTCATACTGAACAAGAGCTAAGTGAATGTCATCTTCCATTAACATGCCAAGTGTGTAATAATGTATTAACATTAATCAACTGATGATTAATAGATATTCATATGTTATAAAATATGCCTTCACTCATTCAGTCAATGAGCATTTATAAACATTCATGTGTACAAGGACATACTTGAATGTTTGCAATCATCTATACATGATCATACATACACTATGCATGAAAGAGTCTGCAGTAAACAACACCACTACACAAAATAATTTAGTTTTGAGAGCGAGTCACAGGCCTGCTTGTTGGCTGTTGTGTTCGCCTTTTCCCTGTGCCAAGTACTCTCGCCTTAACTGTAGCACTTGTACTGGCCTGTGGCAGTTCTGGGGCACTGGTTGTGGGCTGTGGCACTTCAGGGGAACTGGGTGTGGGCTGTGGCACTTCAGGGGCACTAAGTGTGGGCTGTGGCACTTCAGGGGAACTGGGTGTGGGCTGTGGCACTTCAGTGCCACTAAGTGTGGGCTGTGGCACTTCAGGGGCACTAAGTGTGGGCTGTGGCACTTCAGGGTCACTGGGTGTGGGCTGTGGCAGTTGTGAAACACTTGAGAAACATTGCAACAGTGGTGGTGGAGCACTTTCTTGTGTTTTTGTTTTTGTCTTCTTCCAAAAGCTGTTGATTAGTAATTGTTGCCCAAACTTTCTTTTGCGTGTCTCATTTGTAGGTGTCGGTTCCATATTTTGAACAGATGATGTAAGCGGTTGGATGTTGACAGGGACCTGCACAGAACTTGCACCTACTGTACCGGTATCATCCTGAAGTGGGGAATGAAGAAGTGATGACTCTGGAGAAAAATTAGCAGCATGTAAAGATCCATCCTCTGATGGGGTAAAGTGGAATTGTTGTTCTCTTGCTGTACTCCGAAACTGATTGGCTTGGCTTACATTCAGAACTAGTGCTTGTAATGTCCTGTTTAGATTTTGGATTTCTTTAGGAACTTGGATGATGACATTTTTTATTTGTGACATTTCTGAGATTGACCTTTCATGCATCCTTTCATGCAGTGAAATCATCCTTTCATGCATTGACATCATTTCTTAATGGCGACGATTTTCTTCACCCAAGATTCGTTCTTCAGAAGCTGCAATAGCTGAGTAGGTGTCACGAGCAGGAGGACTTGAATGCTGTGTTAATCCAGGAGTGTCAACATCTTCATGGTCACTTGAGTGAATTTGTCTTTGAGCGGCAACATCTAGTTCTACAAATATATAAAGACATTATGAACTGACATGGAACTTTCACTTTTTTTTTACTATAATGATAGTTGTTCTCATAGTGGAACACATAACATGTTTCCATAATTAATTATTTGTGTCCAATTAAAAGATGATGCTTGAAGCAACAATGAAGTTTCTACTCAGTGTGAAAGAAGAATGAATTAAAGTTTGTTGTAACATCACAACTCCTAGCTGATACTTGAAAACAGACACAATACATCTTGTCATGAAACACTACATCTCCTGTGTCAATAACTGATCTGAAGTTCATTACATGTGAAAGGCATTTATTTTGCATGGCAAATGAAATGCTTCCAATGTACACATTATATGGGCTGCACATCATACACTCACCTTCCATTCTTGATGATGACCTTGATGGGACAGGTGACGAGACGTGTTCAGTGTCACGTGCCACAGGTGACACAGGAGCTGCCGGACCAACTATATAGAAGAATAACATCAGAATTTCATTGTTATGTGTACATAATAAACATTAAGTATCTGTAGTGGAGTACTTATGGCTAAATATCAGCATCCCGTAACGAAATCACAATTCTATGGTTAGGGCAATCTGTATATTATCCATCTTAACATAAATGTACATGTGAAAATAATCGTCACATTTCTTTTAAACACCATACAACATACATACAATGTTCATGCAGGAATGCGTTATAAAATTAACTGGTCTGTTGTACATACACTGCATATCTTGGGTATTAATATACCTACAATAATGTACATCACTACTTTGAAAGCAAAGTTGACTCTGCTTAAAAATCAGCACCTAATTGTTGCAATGTGTATGAATGTTTTTAGTGATCTGTCAGAACATTTAAGAGAAGCAGGTGTAGCGCTCAATGTGGCTGACAGTCAGCAACACATGCAGTGTGTCGCTCACAGATGGTACTGCTGTGAGAAGGTGGCGTATCTATAACGTTACAATAATATATAACTGAAGAATGACTAACGTACGTTTTAATATATCGTGGACTGGTGGTTGAAAGAAGTAAGATAATTACCATTTCTAATGAATGTGATTAACTTCTGTTCACCTTGTTAGCTTCTAACAACTGTAGTCCCTCCCACAACACTTGACACCACAATGACCTCTTAGCTGCTTCTACCACCTGCAAGCCTTCCCACAACACTTGACCCTACCATGACCCTGTGATCTGGCTCTCTGCCCGACACCACCCCCTCTGTTCACCTCTATGCTGTGATTACATATTAATTGCAGCTGGTTTCACACACCGGTACATGAGCGAAATACAAATATGAAGTGAGCTACATATGAACACAATTAAATACAGTATGGTACATGTTCCTATTTATGCTCACATTATACTACATGAAGCGAAAAAAGAGCTTTCATAATACATAATAGAATTTGTTTCTGAAAATTATTCATGTTCACCTTTCAATTGACAATATTCCATTCAACACTTTATTACGCAGTAAGGGCCTGTTTATAGGTGTAACATAGATTATCACAAATATATATATATATGTTATATGTATATATGGATCGACACATACATGAAATAGTGAATTATGCATTTGTGTGCACAGACACAGTATAATGTTAAACATTACTGTGACAAAGAATGACTGCGGGTGTGCTTTGTGGTTATGCATGTTTACCCATTGTTTGCAAAAAGATTAGAACATACATTCAGCTTTCAACTATAGGGGAAAGATGTTGAATGCTTTGTAAAGTAGAAGGTTGCAGTGTGTGTTATTTGGAAGATCATTACACAGAATCCCTTCATGCAGGTCAAGTGGTGTATGTTGACTCATAATGATGTAAGCCACAATAGCTGAGCCAATACATGTTTCCAAACACACATAGATATATTATATATATATATATATATATATATAATTTTAGTTTTTTACTTTTTTGGACAACTATATATAAATATAGATATATATATAGATATATATAGATATATATATATAGATATACATACATATATATATATATATATATATATATATATATATTAGAGAGAGAGAGAGAGAGAGAGAGAGAGAGAGAGAGAGAGAGAGAGAGAGAGAGAGAGAGACATATATACAGATATATATGTAGGTATGCTTATATTTGGAACAAACTATAAGTTGCAGCGGAAATATAGATAAGAACTGTAACATACAACACGCGTAGTACAGTAACATTTGTCACCTGGTGGAAATTGAGATGAATAAATTCCGATATCTCTGTCCCCTGGAAAACCCTCCACGATGACAGGAAGAAATTTTTCACGCATCTGCTCCTCCAATGGAGATAACATTAGAGCTTGTGCTGGCGGCCCACCTCCAGTGGCAGAAGCATGCATCCATTGTGCTTGGATTTTTTTCTTTAAATTCGCCTTGATATCATCAAATCTCTTCCGACAAATCGTGCAGTCCCTGACATGATTCCCACACACAGACACAGACAATGTTATTTGGTACCACATGTCTTTTTTTGAGGCTGAACTTGTCCGCCCTTGAAATACATACAAAATATATGACCTTACTAATTAATAGAGACGCGAACATTTTACAAAACTGCTACCTGTTTCAAGAGATACCAAACATGCTGGTTTATGTTGAATATGTCGAACAAAATGAGGGGAAAAGGGGAGGTGGGGGGGAAGGGGTACCCTCGCTACTGCTTTCTGGATGAGGCTAATGAAGGTGCTGCTATCAGGGGTAAGGTCAATAGAAGTAATAGGGAGAGAAAGAACCCCAAGGAGAGCACTCAACCAATATATTCAAGCCTAATGTAACAATAACCTAGTGAAGGTGGGTGGACTATGAGTGAATTAAAACCAGAAACTTTATTAGAGTCTTAACTCTTAGTGTTAAAATAATAGGGAAAACACTGTAGGTCAAGTCAATACTTGTGGAGCCAGTGTACAGTGAATTAATAAAAAATGGACAAAATAAACCACAATAAAGTCTATATGCTGTTAGCCCAGAGTCTGGGATATGGCCGCACAATGCCACTAGTGGTACAGAGTAGATCCTAAGGTATTAATTCTAAAACAGGTAACGGTTAGTATTTAGTTTAAGCTATATCACATGGCGTATATCAGCGTAGCAGTGTCAGTACTGCCTGTAACAGTATACAGTATACAGGTGTGACTGTTTGTTTCTACACAGTAATATTGTACATGTATAGGTGACACGTCAAACAGAATCTTTTATCTGTGCTAATAATGCCAAAAACCGTGCCTGTTTGCAGTGGATCTCTGTTATATGAAAGCCACTCAGTGTTTGTGCGGTGCATGGGTGTTGTCCCTCAACATAGAACATACACATACATACACACCAAGACAGTATCAGTCTTAATCTAAAACAGTACACAGGTAGTGCCTGTTAACATGGGTTGTGGTGGATTCACACAGTTCATGCACTCACATACCTGTCAGATAAGTATACAAACTGAGTCAGTGTTAATCTAAAACAGTGCACAGGTAGTGCCTGTTAACATGGAGTGTAAGGTGGAATCACATAATATTTTGTCCATTAGACACCAGACATACCTCCTATATGGGGGCTGGGCGCCTTCAGCAACATGCCAGGTGCTCTCTTTATATCAGCCACGGCACGTCTGGTGGTAGCTTAAAAGTTATAGCATCGGTAGCACAGCCATACAGCTGAAACTACTGAGGACAGGAGGCGCTCCGACCGCCAGCGCATGTCCCGCCCCTCTGACGTGATGACGTCATCACCTGCCGACGTACGTTTCACTCGTACTGCTTTCTCAAGGCTGGGAGGGAGCATCCATCATGGTCCCAATTAAATACCCTGAACTGACCTCTGATAGGTTATGACGTGTTCCCAAATTAGCATGTTTAAGGGTGTATGCATGCTTGTAGTGTTTGGGCATTTGTACAATCCAGATAAATACTTAAGGGAGAGATAGAGATATACATGGTGCCCTGAAGGGATGAATGGACTGATTATGCTTGCCAAATGGTGAGGTAGGTGTGGGCAATTGCAGAGCAGGGTCAAATAAAGGGGCTAAAGACAAACCCCTCATTTAACCCCCTCGGTGCCAGGGTGCTGAGTGTGTAAATCCAGCGGGATTCCATTTTAAGTAATGCCTGGTCCCAGTTGCCTCTCCTAATCCCCATGCTGAGTTGGTCAATCCCCTTGAAGGTGAGTGCCCGTAGGTCCCCTTTGTGCTGTTCATTAATGTGTCTAGCCACGGGGGTGTCCAGACCATTTCTAATGCTGCCCAGATGCTCGAGCACTCTAATTCGAAATGGGCGCTTGGTCTTGCCAATGTATTTTTTGCCACATGTGCATTCAGCCATATAGATAACCCCGGGTGTCCTACAGTTAATGAATTTCCTGATCGTGAAGGTGCGTGAGTTATCCCAGTTCTTGAATGTTTTAGAATTAGTAATAACCTGGCATGCCTTACAGTTGTGGCAGCTGAAGCTGCCAGGTGGTTTGTTTGGGAGCCATGTCTGGCTAACATTAGCCGCATAATGGCTTTGCACCAAAATGTCACGAAGATTTCTGGATCTTCGACTGGTCATCTCGGGGTATGGTTTAAGGACCTCACCTAAGTCAGCATCTGCTTTTAAAATATGCCAGTGTTTTTGAAAGGCATTTTTGGCACGTGCCCAGTCCTGGTTATAGGTACCAATAAACCTGATAGTGTGCTTCTGTACAGTGTCACTGTTGTCTATGAGTAGATCAATCCTGGGTGTATTCCTAGCTCTCTTATAGGCTCTCCTGATGTTGCTGTTGCTGTACCCTCTGGCCTGGAACCTACTCTTCATTTTTGCCGCCTGGTCTTCAAAGTCCCTGTCATTGGAACAGTTTCTTTTTAATCTTAAAAACTGCCCTATCGGGATCCCTCTGACCAGATTGGGCGGGTGGTGACTATTAGCACGTAAGATACTATTCGTCGCTGTGCTTTTGCGGAATATAGTAGTGCTAATATCGCCTGTAGGTTCTTTCTTAATGGTAAGGTCCAGAAAGGTAATAGTGTTTGGACCAACTTCATACGTGAGTATTAGATTGTTGGAATTGTTGTTAAGTTCACCGATGAATGTTTTGAGGAGGTCTAGTGGCCCCCTCCATAGTAGAAGCACATCATCGATGAACCTATACCACAATTCTATATGGTCCGAATACACCTCATTCTCCTCACCAAAAACCACCTCAGTCTCCCACCAGCCCAGGTACAGGTTGGCATATGATGGGGCACATTTTGTCCCCATGGCTGTACCCTGGGTCTGGTGGTAGATTTTTTTATCAAAGAGGAAGTAGTTTTTGGTGAGCACAAAGGATAACAGATTGAGCACAAATGTATTGTGTGCCTTGTACGTGGGTCCTCTTGATTTAAGGAAATGGGACACTGCATCCACACCTTTTTGATGAGGTATGGATGTATATAGTCCCTCCACATCAAGTGAGACTAAAATAGTCTCCTCTGAAACAGTTATGCTGTCTAGTTTAGTAAGAATATCCTTTGTGTCCCTTAGGTAGGATGGAAGGGATACAACGAATGGTCTAAGGATGAGGTCTACATAGTGACTGGCGTGTTCAGTGAGATTATCTATCCCAGATACTATTGGGCGCCCTGGGGGGGGGTTCTTTTCTTATGGATTTTTGGGAGGGAATAAAAGGTCGCTACCTTTGGTTGTCTGACAAAGATGAAATCAAATTCATTCTGTGAGATAAGGTTATCTTTCAGAGCTACTGATAGGATTTCAAAGAGCTCCTTCTGATAGTCAGATGTAGGATCTTTAGAAAGAACCTCATAACATTTCCTATCAGCAAGCAACCTCACATTCTCGCGTGCATAGTCTTTGCTGTTGAGGATGACAAGGTTGCCCCCCTTGTCGGAGGGTTTTATGACAATATCCTTGTCAAGCTCAAGCTCCGCTAAAGCTGTAATTTCCATAGGTGTCAGGTTGGATTTGGTTTTCATCGGAGTGGCACCTAGATTTTCAATTTCCCTTGTGACTAAGTCTACGAAGACAGCTATATTCGAATTAGCGTCCAGTGATGGCATAAACCTAGACCTGGGTCTAAGTGGGGTAAAGGGTCCCTCACCTTCCGTTCTTGCCGATTCTGACGCCAAATCTGTAAGGAGTCTTAGATTTTCAGTATCGGCCTCAGTGAGTGGGTCTATCCCTAGGTTCATGGTGATGGCAAGGTCTCTCCTTTTATACATCTTGTATAGGAGTAGCTTCCTAGCGAATAGGTTCAGATCTTTCACCCACTCAAAGGTGTCCATTCTCGAAGTGGGTGAGAAGGACAGACCTTTTTGAAGCACACTTAGATGATGTAGTGTGAGTTGGCGATCAGATAGATTAATGATAAGGCCCTGGTCGTTATCGGTGCTGTCTTGTGTCATATCAGATATTGGGGTTACCGGTATCTGTTGCCCCTCTGTCTCCTGTAGTCTCCAGTACCTCTCCCTCTTCCCCTGCCCCCTCTTCCCCCTTCTTGTTTGTCTCTCCCTTTTGGGTTGTAAGCTGCCCTGTTGTCCTCTAAAAAAGGAGAGGTCCCTGGTGTCGTGTTTGCATGTGATGTTTCTTGCGTGTGGAAGTATTATCTTCCTCTAGATCTGAGTTAGACCACTCGGTGGAGGATTCGATTGCCTCCGCTGGGACATTTAGTTTTTTCTTAAATTGAAATTTATAGACCTTTCCTTCCTCAAAGTCTGTTTTGTCCCTTTGGTATTTGCGGTGTTTCCGCTCTTTTAGTTCCTTTGTGAACTTATCGATTTTTTTATTAATTCACTGAACACTGGCTCCACAAGTATTGACTTGACCTACAGTGTTTTCCCTATTATTTTAACACTAAGAGTTAAGACTCTAATAAAGTTTCTGGTTTTAATTCACTCATAGTCCACCCACCTTCACTAGGTTATTGTTACATTAGGCTTGAATATATTGGTTGAGTGCTCTCCTTGGGGTTCTTTCTCTCCCTATTACTTATGTTGAATATGTGTAGCACATGAGCATTTACGTGGAAACATACAAATCTAAGGAAGCTTGCATGAATATTGTATGAACTTTGGCAAACTTTTTTGACTGATTGTTATGGTCGTTATAAAGCATGTTGGATTATGTGTGTAACAATTAACTTTGATAGATATTAGAGATTAATAGTTTGATATTAACACATGTCACATGAGATAGGATAAAATGTCTTTGAACAATCAATGCAAAGATTGACTTACCTACTAAATGGCCATATTGAGAGTCATAGTGCTCCAAAATCCCTGTGACAAGAATGATTTATCAGCCAGGTATTCACCTCATAAGTAGCATTTCATATGAATTCCTGGCTGTGAAGCAATTACAGCTGGATATAAAGATGTCTCCAGAACTTCTACACTGTTCCAGATCCCAGAGTGGCTTCAATTGTTTGAAACGCTGTGAGTGCATATCTTACCATTTATGGGTTAAATTGTTAGAACATACTACCCTCTGTTTTTTCTTTCTTGTCTCCCCTTGCGCCTAGGTCAATCTTTTGGAATCTTTTCGTTACAGGCCTGTGGAGCTGTAGACCAAATTGGCAGCAGACAGAGTCAGGGACAGATAGATTGTTAGGGTTAATACCCTCCGCTTTGTATGTGGTAACTATATAATTTAGATTTCTCTGTGTGATTGCGCTGTGTGTATCTTTTTTCCTATATATATATATATATATATATATATACACACATCTGTGCTAGGTCTTTATAAAATAATTCCTATAGCACTGCTGTGTATGCAGAGCGTGTCTCCTCAAAGGTTCTCTTCTGTATTGTTAGTTGTTTATGTTTATGTCTAGTCTGCAGTTCTTTTTGTTGGATCCTATTAGTTACATTTAGTTTGCAATGAAATAGGTGTTCTAACGTGTTGTACTGTAAGTCACCACTGAAGGCTAGTCACTAAGCACTCTCACCACACAAATAACCTACACTTTTTCTGGCAACCCAGTGGGATCCAGCTGTTGTAATGGACAGCAGCAATATTGGGTAATGTGATTCAACCAGCATTTTGCTAAAGACCACAATCTTAGGCGAGTTTTTGATGTGTTTGATGTAAGTCAACATGCATCATGAGACTCGTACTCAGAAACACTTTCATATTTCCTTGAGGCAAAACAGAAATGGGGTGTCCTATTAACAGTTTGTGGGGCCAAAATGTTCTCAACTACACGCTCGCTAGTTGTTTTTGCCTTAACAAAGACTTGTGATGGAACAAAAGTAAGTATAAGTGGCACACCACTGTTGAAAAAATAAGGAAAATGTATTATGCTTGTGATGCTTACCTCCTGATGATCCTGGCATCCCAAAGCTGGATCCAAAGACTGGTAAACAATGTAGAAAAGAAGGGGCACACACATGGATAATGGAGAGTTAAATAAACTTCAATTTGTATTAAATCATCAGAGCTAATACACAGGTAATGTTTTAGGACTCGAGGTACTTTCCTCAGACCCAACACCTCCCAACACCTCCAGACCCACCTGTTGGGTCTGAGGAAAGGACCTTGAGTCCTGAAACATTACCTGTGTATTAGCTCTGATGATTTAATACAGATTGAAGTTTATTTAACTCTCCATTAGCCTTGTGTGTACTCCTTCTTTTCTACATTGTTTAAAAGACTTGTGATGAACTTGTTGCTCTGTCACCATGCAAAGATTTCAGTTTCACAAACAGAATCAAAGGGCAAACGTGAGCATTTCCCACAAGTATACATGGGCAGCAGCTCTTGTTGAACATTATAATTTGGATGATTTAGAAAATGACATGCTGTAAAATCCTCCGGTCTGTAGAGTTGCATATGAGGCCCTTCTCAATGCCACATTCACAACATCTGTGACAAAGAGCCTGAAGGTTAAACAAAATAATCTCAACCACACTCGTCAATAACAGTGAGTGCAAAATAAAAAATTGACTCTGGGTCAGCAGTTTATGCAGTTTATGCAGACATATTTCATAGGGTTTTTACATGTCATCCTCCCTAGCAAGGAAGTCTGTGCAAAATGAATTGCAAAATTATAAGCATTTTGTTTCCAAATTCGATTCCCTGCAAGTTATTTTACGGAGTCTGGTGTGTGTGCCCCATCTATAGTCTCAGCATTAAGTGAGTCCAGCGATTTTAGGGAATTTTGCAAGGGAAACGATGTAGTAATTTCACAAATTAGCATATTAAACTAAATTGAAATGCGCATTGATTTAAAGAAGCAAAATATGTGACATCGTATATGGGTTTTTTTTTATATATATAAATCCATTCTGTAGTATTAGATAATAATGACTGTTTTTTTTATTTTTATTATTATTAGTAGTATTATTCAACTCAGAAATTACATTTGTAATATACTGAACATCCTTTGATTTTTCTATAGCAGGTTTTAGCCCACCTCCCAACCAGTGCAAGTTCTTTGTAACACTTTCCTGTTTGTGATCATTTGTTGCCAATATTCCCAGCAGTTTGGGGGTTATGCACAAAGCAGTGATAACTGTTTTTAAGTTAGATAAATCCCTTTATTTCTTAATATTGCATGCAGCGTGATTCGCAAAGCAGTGATAACACTGCAGTATCGCGCTTAAAAGGCTTTTTATCATCAAAATACAGTCATTGCTAAAGCAAATGCACCATAAATTGCACCATGAAGCACTTATCTCACTTAAAAACACGTATCACTGCTTTGTGCATAACCCCCTTTGAGTTGTAAATTGTAACAATAGTCAATCTTACCTTAAGAATATCCATATACATTGTAGCTGCTGAGTTACACTGACTGAAGGATTGATTGGAACTGAAAGGCAGCCATTATGTTAGGCACACAATAAGGATTTTTACAGATTCATAGCAGTAGCACCAAACATGCTTAGGTAAGAATGTAGAACTATACGTTGTCACGTGCTTTACATATACACATGAGAAGAAAGAAAAAAAAGAGGGAATGTAGTATTGCTACTTCAATGCCTGGAGAATCACTGGCAAACACTGACTTTGTGTCTCATAAAGGGCAAATTGTGCACGGTTCTTAACCTCGTGCGACCGTTTTGCACATATCTATTCCCAAGTTATTAAGACCCTCATATAGCCTTTGTGCTATAATGGACAGGCAGATGGAAAGGCCTGACTGGAAGATTTGATATACTATAAGGTCAACAGGGGATATAAGGTGAAATAAGTATCTGTTATGGCTCCTGTCAGGGAAGCTTTTTTAAAAGATCAGCGTAAGAGTCCCTTAGGGAGAAACTGGTTTACACAGTTAGCAATCAGCATCCAAATGTAGCACTGAAGAACTACTGCATTAAGGAAAAGGAATCCTCCTTCTTCCGTGCACCCCAAAACTGGAACAACCTACCAGAGGCTCTCACATCCACCACCAGCTTAAGTTCTTTCAAATCTAAGGCTGTCTCACACTTTAGTCTGGTCTGTAACTGTTTCATACGCTCATAATATATATTTTCTTTAACTGTGCACGCAATGTCTTGTATATAATGTGTACCCTGTTCATTTATGTAACTGTACTTGTAACCATGTATTATTTTGTTTTACTCTGTGCCCAGGACATACGTGAAAACGAGAGGTAACTCTCAATGTATTACTTCCTGGTAAAATATTTTATAAATAAATAAATAAATAAATAGTATAAAGAATTCCCTCAAGTTTTCGCTGATGAACTGGGAGCTTACAAAGGGCCCTCAGTGTCCTTTTAGTGTATTCCACAATTTCCCCTATACGCATGAAAGTTAGAAACATTCCATATGCCTCCCACTCAAACATTGATGCAGAACTTGAGCATCCTACTGCACAAGGAGTCCATCAACTAGTCACACATACTGTACAAAATGAACTACAGTACAGCACCTAGTCCTTAAGCAAAACTTGCTTATCACAAATGTGCGGACCTGACGAGATTCGCTCCACAGCTTTGTCAGACAAACTTTCCAAAAGTTAGAAAAATCTGAGAAAATATTAATTGAATTTATGGTGTCAAAAATTCTAGAAAAACAGCCCAAATTGTTTAAAATTCGCTATTTCCCTTTTTTTAAATGGCAAAATAGCAGGCCCTCAACTTTTTTTAAATGAATCAACACGCAATGCCCATTGACTTTTAGCCTTAAATCAACGTGTCGCAAACTTTTACATTAAAGCAACCTTTTTAATTTAACCACAATGAGTGACATTTGCAAAGTTCAGTAACACACGTGGATAGTTCACACATCTCTAGTTCTGATCATGGAACTATTTCTGGATATATTAATTGAGTGACTTCAAGAAGTCCTGTCCTACTTTGAGAAACCAGGCATACCAGTCAAGAAGGAAAAATATGAGATATGTGCTACTAGTGTCACATTCTTAAGCTACAGTTAGCGTCTCCAATTCTGGCTTACCCTCCAGCAACGGTCCGTGGGCTGCCCGCAGGGGGAATTTGTGTCTCACCGCGTCATGCTTTCACCCGCAATGGCTTTTAAAAATCTAGGTGAAGCGCATGCACACATTATGTGCCGGCGTTGCGGGGGTGGCTGCCATGCGGGAGCTGCGAGGAGGGCAAACCAGAACTGATGTCTGCATCTGCATAGCATTGTTGGATCTTGTATCCACCCTGTTACAAATCTGATCATTATATTAAAATGTACGAATGAGAGCTTATATCAAGACAATTGAATGAGAATATGTTACAATATTTAGAATTCAAATGTAAGCCAAAAGAGGTGAATGGCCATTAATGTTTAATGCACAACAGATGTTGGAGGTTGTCTTAGAGATCGCATTTCAGGCCTAGCCTAACATGGTGTAAAATTCTTTGTTAGAAAACCACAAGGAGAAAGGGGCGGAGTTAGTGATCAATAAATACAATTGTATCTTAATCAGCTCACTCTCTCTAAGATCTCTCTCTGCAAGCAACATCTAAGCTGCATGTGAGAGACAAATGATTTCTCTCTCTCTCTTTGTTCTATCATTACCATCTGACAGAAAGAGCTCATGTTATCATCGTTGATTGAACTTCCATCTGTAGGTAATGCTATAAGAATAAACTATAACTTTGTCTGCTGAACAACAATCTTCTGAAGTACTGGAATTTTTATGAACAAGGAATAAGGTGAAATTATTCTAACACACCCACAATAAGATAATGTAAAGGCAATCTATGATTCTCCTGGGCCAAAATCCAACCAAAGAACTTTAAGCATGTCTGTGATACAGTAGCTACATTTCTACCAGAGGTTCCTTGCAGACAAGTCAACAGATGCTGAACCTCTCCACCGCTTCCTCTTCAAAGGGGCTCTGAGAACACTGAGGATGACCGAACTCAGGATGGAAATTTGAAGAAAACAGGGTTTAATTAGGGCAGATACAAGCAATACTGGGTAAACACTAAACATTTTCCATTAATTCCCTTAAGCCTAGCACTCAGCACCTTCACTTTTATGTGTATGTTAACTGAGGAGAGGAGACACTGCAGACACTGGTTCAAGCCAGTGTCTGGTTGGCAGGTACCAGATTCAGGGTCAGGGAGTGAGAGTGAGACAGTGTACAGTGTCTCAGCATTGTGGTACTGGTTGCATTATTGCGGCTGCTGCTGCTGCTGTTGCCTTCAATATTGTGCTAGTTGAGTAGAAATGCACAGACTGGGGGACAATTTGTGGAGGAAGAGCAAGGTTAGGCCACTACTGAGGAGAGTAGTGTTGCTTATTACTCTGGTAGTGATGACGAGGAGGAAGATGGGAGATGGGGGGAAACAGTGTCCAGAAGGGAAACCACATCTACCCTACATAAGAAGAGGGTCCCATTATCCTGGTTGCAGACATCATTTTGCCTGTCACCCCAGGAAACTGTGCATGGTTCAAGAAGGGTCCATTGCACTATATGTGGTGCAGCCATTCTTAAGCAGTAGGAAGGGACATCGACCTGCACAGCACCTACTGTAAGCTGTCATTATCACGGGAGACTAGGACTATCACACCAGGGATCAACTCACCAGACAGAACAACAGAGTTGATCAAATTGAATTTATTTGAAAAAGGTATCCACAACTGTGCACAGACAGACATACACCCTTCCAACTGAGAATACCCTACAGATCTAGGTGCAGGGACCTCCGTGAGAAGATTTCCCCTGTTCTTCCCCCACGCAGTGACTACAGGACCTGATCTTGGAACTGACCAGACTGGACCTTATACCTGGAACCGGCACAGGAATTGGCACTGCAACTGGAACTCCTGCCAGAATGCTGAACTAACTAGTGGCCTCCCTCCCCACCTTTTATACCCCATGCCATAGCATGGATACATTAAGGAGGGATAAGGCCTGGTGCCTTCAATATGACCGAGCCCCTGATTGGTGGGATAGCATGCAACATTAAAAGAGTTACTTGGAAAGGTCACAGGCAATATGCAACATTTCCAGCTGAACACAAAATTAACCCCTGGTCCCTGAAGTGCTGGAACCAGGCTACACAACACAGACATACTGTATATACATAATACAAATGTATTATTGACAGGTAGGGGTAATGGCGAGCTTGACCTTTATTTAAAGCAGTCACATCTACCCCTACCATCACAGTCATCATAGAAAGACTTAAAAATGTCACCAACAGAAGTCTTCCTCTAGACAGGTCAGAGGGTCACCACCAGACACGTCCTCCTCCTGAACCAGTGCCATCCCATCATCATCACCTCCAGTAGTAGTACTATAACAGCAGAGACTGGGAGTGAGGACAGAGGCAGGGACTGAGAGTGGGAGACCATTGAAACTTGCCCTCCTATTCTGTAGGAAAACAGCCAGTGGGTGTGACAGCATGACTGAGGCAAGAGACACCATACTGGCAGTCCCCCTTGTTGAGATATCATCCCATAGAGTATGAATGACATACTGTACAGTAATCAGATGTGGACGAGGAACATATAGGGTCAGCCTCCTCCATCATCCTTCTTGTTGTCATCATGAGTCCCTCCTCTTGCCCCTGCTTCCTCCCCGGGCCCTTAGTTTAGTCTACTACACCACCCACCAGCTACAAAAAATACAACTATTTATTGTACTATATTTTATTATGTATTTAAACTATTTATTGTCCAACTGCACTAGTACTTTTTGTGCATGACTGCTGCTGTTGGTGTGCTACTACTAATACAGATATTGACACTGTGCTGTTGCAGTTGCTGAGCTGACACTATTCTTACATTTAGAGAATAGAAATGGCCATCCGGGTGGTACTTGTGCGATCTACAATGCTCAATTGGAGCTATTCATCTATAGCTATACATGTTATGTGCTCACTCAGTAACAATCATGTCACGTCCAGTCTAGGACATTTGGTTCTGGCCATTGTGCAAGTTAGCTACTGGTGTTGGTGATGGTAGCAGTAATGTTGATGATGGTGTACACTAGTTGGATGAGTGAGCGAATGAAGCGAGCAAAGTGAAGACTTCCACTAGACTTTGAAACCTGTTTGGTCGTGTGTGTTTGTGTGTGTGTTCTCTCTCCAAAGGCCAAACTCCTTCACTGATTCTGCTGACAATTTGAGGGCACCTTTCTTCCGTCCTAACTTAAATCTGGCAGAATTGACAACCAAATCGGTGCAGACCCCATCTTGTAATTCGTTTTTTTTTTTTATATAAAATATGCAATAAAGGTAAAGCTCATCGGATTCTTGATACAAAACATTAAATGTTTTATTTTGCCACGTACCACATTTTCAGACGATTTGGTTGCACCATTTCAGAGAAATTAAATAGTTAAAATGAAAATAAATTGGTAACCACAGTAACAAACAACAGTGTACATTGTAATAGGTACATCAATGTAGATGTACATACTGTATATGCTCAGACTTCATGAGTAGTTTTGTGGATATGTATATATCTATACATATTCCACTTCAGTCATTTTAATTCCCCTGTTATAATATTATTATTTTTGGATATACATTTTTTTATTTGTGCAATACAATCTCAGTGTACAGATCTTAGTATATACTGTACATGTATTTTTTACACAAATCATTTGTTGATTGGGGCACTCTTTTTTGAAGCGGACTTCACAAACTGTAAACAACAATTTGTACATTTTCTTTGACATCTAGGGAGCAGTGATAATTATTAATTGCGCAATAGGGTTTTGATCGGTTTTCCATGGTACCCACGCTGTCAGTATAACTTTTCATACATCACGGCCTTCTTGAGAATAATACGTTTTGTAGGGTTTTTGTTTTTCAACTTTCCTACAGTTGGTTGTGAATTAGATTGTGACAGGGAAGTGTTTTGCAGTTGGTGATATTATACTAACTGGATTTCATTTTCAAGTCGCAATAATGTGAGAGTTTAAGTGATATTCAGGGTTTACATCTTTGTTTGACTTCAAGACAGCGCTTGATCATTGTGACAGACAATAGCAGACCGTTCTGGACAACTTTGTTGTCGTTGCATAAACTGTCAGTGGAAACAAGGCTTATTTATAGCTTCGTATAATAGCACACAATAGTGTGAGAATTAAATTGGCCAGAAATTACCATTTTTAACTGAAGTTTGAGAATACTAAGACAATTTGGTGACAAAATATACAAATTGATGGCGTTACAAAGTTTGTTTTCCCCATGTTATTCTGTTATTAATGTTATTAAGGAATTAGGTTTACTCGCTCATCCAACAACACAGTTTAAAATATAGCATTTTCCTAGTAGGTAGTGATGAATAGTGTTGGTAGTACAGTATGCCATAGTAAAATTGTACCTGTAGCAGCTTTGTCAGTTCTGCAGCAGCTTAGCCTGTGTCTCAATTCAACTCTCACTGAATCTCATAGACCCTGCTGGTGTGGCAGCACTCACACAAAACACTGATGTGTACATGTATAGTATAAGTTTTTCATAGGGAACATTTGAAATAAACCGAGTATGTCCTTTGACCCTTCCTCCAACTCTTACATTACAGATGGAACACTTCGGACAAACAATCAACAAGCCAAGCACTATGCCAAGCTAGATGTTACATTTGTGGCTGGCAAAACTGGATAGTATTGGCTTGGCTCTTTGGGCCCCACAAAAGGGTACAATTTTTTTAAATTATCCCAGTGACAAGATGGCAACTTGCAATAATGATGATTTTGATGGCATTGAAGGTGGTGGCCGGTGGACACTAAGTGGTGGTAGCAATAATATTTATACAGGAGGCAGAATGGCACTGGTGTCAGCACTGGCAAATTAGTCAATCAGCTCAGCAGTAGCAGCAGTAGCAGCAGTAGCAGCAGCATCCCTTGTCTCAGTCAGACTCATATTTCACTGAATTTGTTTTTCTCACTTGACCCTGTTTCTGGGGCAACAGCTGATCACGCAAGAAAGACACTGGTCTCTTAAAGGGATTTCCAACAGGGGAGTACAGATGTAGCCAACGTTATTGTAACTTGTGCTGGGCTCCCTCGAGTTAAATAGCGCAATAGCTCTGTCCCCGCATGCGGCTGATTCAAGACAATGTCCCCTTCTCTTCTTGATGCGTTGTGTATGTTCCACTACAGAGCATATGGGTTGCAATAACATTTTGTACATGGGCCCTCTCTCCCACCCATGCATTGAGGATGAAACATTTATGACATACACTGAACAAGCCAGCACTGTGCCAACACAAATGTTATGTTTGTGACTGCCAAAGCTTTATGTGTGCTGTGCTATTTGGGCCCTGACAAAATTATTAAAACACGAAATAAAGTATTGTTTTGGTGGGGGTTGTGGTAATATGCCATGAGTGGGATAGCACTGGTGGAAGCTCAAATCAGTTAGCTCTGTAGTCTGCAGTGAGTCAGACATTCAGAAAATGGGAACAAATGTATTAGAAAAAAAAAAAACAATGGACATAATCTGTAGTCTGTTATTCAATCTGTTTCCTCCTCCGAAACTGTTGACATGAAGACCAGCATAACGTTGTCTCTGCACTGCTACTAGATAGATTGCTTCTATAATCTGTCATGATCGATCATGCTGTACTGAACACTCATTCAGATAGTAATTTTTTTTCACCCAGTAATTTAGAGTGTCAGAGTAAGATCAGTTGTGTCATTAATGCATGCCTCCATCAGGTTAGTCGCTCTTGCTCCTTGCTCTGTTTATAGCCTCACATACACCAAACCATAATGTGGCAACATGTCAAAAAAAGAACTGCTACTACTACTTACACTACCACGAATACCAGCATCACGCCCTTTTCTATGCCTTCGCTTGGTGTTTGGTACCACTTGAGGTAGACACATAACTGGATTAGGAGTACCCCTATGCCTACTACTTCCCAGTTATAATACTAATACTGGTGTATTTCAGCATTGGTCACCCCAAGCCTGTGATGAGTCTGACCATAGTCCTTTACTTACTTACTCTGCCCTCTTCCTTTTGTCCTCCATCAACACTTGCTCTCTAGACACAAGATTATCCCTGCACTGTGCTATAGTCTGCTTCCCCCCAGGCACAAAAGCTTTCACTTTATCCATGAAGCGATGGTCTATGGGCAGAAATTATTCCTCCTTAGTTTTCACATAAGATAATAGAAGCAAGTTCCAAATGACGGTGCTCAGTATGAAAAGGAGACATATAGATCAAATAAAGTCCTGAATCATGAACATGAATGTTTGTAGGATAAGATCTAAATTAAACCTAGTGAGACTGATAGACCCAGTGCATCTGCATCTCGTAAGAGGAGTTAATTGCAATAACTGTCCATGTAGTGGAGACACATAGCATAATTCAGCAAGGGTACTCCACTGGACGATATACCTCTAGAGTAACACTGATAGTGGTCAACTCCTCCCCAGTCAAATAATGGAGGAAAAACAGTACTCACATATGGCAGCTTGTCCTTGTGCGTGCGTCACGCCAGTCAATAGTAGAGAAAAACATCCGGAGATAGGGACGGAGCACAGCTGTAAGAAACAGGGGCTAACACCAGCCAAAGGAAGGTTAAAAATTAAACTTTAATGATCATGGCATTCAGGGAACATGTGGTAAACACTCTGACGCGTTTTAGGCAAACGCCCTTTATTGATAAAGGGCGTTTGCCTGAAACGCGTCAAAGTGTTTACCACATGTTCCCTGAATGCCATGATCATTAAAGTTTAATTTTTTAACCTTCCTTTGGCTGGTGTTAGCCCCTGTTTCTTACAGCTGTGCTCCGTCCCTATCTACGGATGTTTTTCTTTCGTTTTCATATATATTACAAGAGGGTCATATCTCAGGCAGTCGAGTATGGGGTCACCCAGTCTCACCAATTCAGTGTGGGATATAACGTTCAATTTCTCCTGGTTACCTACTATGGAAGTGAACCACCACTGTGAGAGTGGATGTAGTGCTGTGAAGGATCTCCCAGACATCTAAGCTTTCAAGACGCGAGGATGTTTCCATCTACTTGATCAGAAGCTAACGACGGCAGCGGTCATCAACGGAGTGGGAATCAGCTGATAACTCGACTGGTAACATGTACCCTAAACATGACTAGCATTTATAATTGAATCTTCTGTACGTGTATACTGTATATCACCATCTAATACTGTTGTATTATATTTTCATTTTTACACTATGAGAGTCGTGCGCTGTCTTTGATTCATTTCATGTTTATCCCCATGATGCCGAGCCATCAATTCTGACGAGCAGCAGACTCTCACATTTTGTTATATGAGGTTTATATATATTTATCATTTGTCACTATCATAAAGGTATCTTACCTCTATTTTGGGTGCACATCTATAGAGTTAGTTTTTATACTATCTCATATTTGATTATCTCTATTGAGATTATATTATCACTTGGATTAGTTATATCTTTAGTGAGTTCACATTCATCTTTACACAATTGGTGCACAGTTTTTTCTTTTTATCTATCAAGTTGAGCACATGAGTAAAACAGGGAACGTGAATTAGGTTTATTTATTTATTTATAAAATATTTTACCAGGAAGTAATACATTGAGAGTTACCTCTCGTTTTCAAGTATGTCCTGAGCACAGAGTTGTAATGACAAATACATCGTTGTAATGAGTGAACAGGATTACACGGTACATTATATACAAGACATTGTATGCACAGTTAAAGAAAATATATATTATTATAGGCGTGTATCACAGTTACAGACCAGATTAAAATATGAGACAACTTTAGTTTTGAAAAAACATAGACTGGTAGCAGAAGTGAGAGTCTCTGGTAGACTGTTCCAGTTGTGGGGTGCACGGTAACAGAAGGACGAGCGGAAGGATACTTTGTTGAACCTTGGGACCATGAACAGTCTTTTAGAGTCAGATCTCAGATACGTGCTGCATGCGGTAGGGGTGAGGAGCTTGTTCAGATAGGCGGGTAGCTTGCCCATAAAGTATTTGAAGGTAGGACTGGTGAGATGAACTTTGTGCCTAGACTCAAGTGATGACCAATCTAGTTCTTTGAGCATTTCGCAATGATGTGTGTCGCAGTGATGTGTGTTGTAATTGCACTGGAGGACAAAGTGGCATATTGAATTGTAGAGGGTATCAAGTTTGCTGAGGTGAGTTTGGGGTGTTGTGCCATATACTATTTCCCCATAGTCTATAATTGGCATTAGCATCTGTTGTACGATACGCTTTCTGATCAGCAGACTTAGGGAGGATTTGTTCCTATATAGTTCACCTAGTTTTGCATAGGTTTTGGATGTCAGGGTATCAATGTGCAACCCAAATGTTAAATGTGAGTCAAACCATATTTCTAAATATTTGAAACTAGTAACAGGGGCTAGGATAGTATTAGAGTTGGTTCTGATCTGTAGCTCCTTCATTGGAAGCTTTAACAATGTAGCCTTGGTCCTAAATACCATTATTACAGTTTTGTCAGTTTTTAAAAACAGTTTGTTTTGGGAAATCCAAGTTTCAAGTTTCAAAAAGTCAGATTGAAGTATGTGTTCAAGATCGGAGAGGCTAGGGCTGTGTGCATATAAAATTGTCATCTGCATACATGTGTATTGAAGCTACCTTACAAGCTGTGATGAACACTGAGAAGAGTAGGGGGCCCAGAACAGAGCCTTGCAGGACACCAAAGGTGATATCCAAGGGTTGGAGATAGAGCCTGAGATGGACACATGTTGGGATCTTCCTGATAGGTAGGAATGAAACCAGTTTAAAGCATGCTTCCCTATTCCAGAGCACTGGAGTTTGTTAAGCAAGATAACATGATCAACAGTATCAAAAGCGTTTGCAAAATCTAGGAATATTGCACCAGTGAGTTGTCCCTGTTCTATTCCACACTGGATTTTATTGCAAACTTTTAGCAGGGTAGTTACAGTGGAGTGTTTGGGGCAAAAGCCAGATTGGAATTGGCTATGGAAATTTGTCTTGGTATCGTAATCACTTAATTGGGAGTGAACACATTTTTCCATGACTTTGGATAGTATTGGGAGAAGAGAGATTGGCCTGTAGTTTGAGACAGTGTTTTTGTCCCCACTGTTGAAGATTGGGACAACTCTAGCAGTTTTCCAGGTCTTAGGGATATGGCCTGCAGACAGAATAGAGTTGACTATGTAAGCAATTGGTTTGGCGATGACTGGGGCACCAGATTGCAGTATATCAGGTCCACATTGGCTACTTAGTTTTAATTTGAGGAGCGCTTGTGTAATCTCCTCTTCGGATACTGGGGCAAATTGAAAATTGTGAGCAATGTTGGGAGAGGGTGAGGCTATACGGTACTCATAGAAAGAGTTTCATGTTTGTGGTTAGGTTTGCATTTCGCTAATAAGTTAGTAGCACACCCCAGAAAGTAATCATTGAATGCCTTTGCAATGTCAGTGAGGTTTGTCAGAGTAATATCCACCTTAGTGGTATTACTTGGTTGTTGATGGCTAGAAGGCTGGAATATATTGTTGATAACCTTCCAGACGTTAGCTGGGATTGGGTCTGGAGAAGATTGTCAGAGTAATATTGTGCTTTTGCATGTTTTGTTTGCCTTGTGCACATGTTCCGCAGGCATCTACAGTGATTAAGATCCTTGGTAGTGCCAGTTACTTTGTAGCTTTTCCAAAAGGTATCCCTGAACTGGTAGAGAGCTATAAGGTCAGTTGTAACCCACGGAAGGTGGGCCCCCCGTACCCTTATTCTGCGTAGTGGAGAATGTGTATCGCAGAGTTTTAAGAACTCTGATTGAAAATAGTCGAGCGCAGAATCAGGGTCAGGAATTAAGTCGATTCTGTACCAAGGGCAGTTGGTAAGGTCAGCCAGAAACTGTTGTGGGTTAAAGTTTCTAAATGTTCTAGTGAGGAGAACTTTAGGGCTTGATTGGATGGATGGAAACAAGGGATTCTTGGGGCTAAATTGCAGTAATTTCTGCTCCGTGGTTGCCGAGAACAGGGGCTACTGATGCTTTCTAGTTATTTAAATCCCCCTCTTTTCATCCAGGCCAACAGGAAGCCGCAAGGTACTTTATGTCCTGCCAGCTGTGGCAATAATGTCTGCTTCATCTGTATGGCATGTTTTCTTATCTTGTTTTCTGTTTTTGGGGGGAAGAGGATGGAGGGGAGAGAGATGATGGGGGAGGGAGAGGATGGAGGGGAGGGAGAGGATGGGGGTAGAAAGAGGATGATGAGGAGAGCGAGGATGAGGAGGGAAGGAAGAGGGAGAAGAAATGGAGGGGAAAGGCAAAGTGAGAGGATGGGGCAGATAGGGAAGGGGGGAGAAATGGGGGAATGAGAGAGGGATAGAAGGGGGAGTGGGTGGATGGACTCGCTGAGTGAACACCCCTCCCCCTCCTGCTAAACAACCTGGGGCCCAGTGGTGCCTTGTTCTGCAAATTGGGGGAGGGGGATGCAGTTGCTGGAACTTGACCCGGAGCACATAAATACCTAGTTCCACCTTTAGTTGGGTACAAAGAAAAACTCACCACCATCGATCAGATGATATATATATATATATATATATATATATATATATCCAAAAAGAGTATTGCACACCAGGGTTATGTACACTATACTCTCTTTGGATATTTGAATGAAAATGCAACATTTATGACTACTTAATCACAGTTCCACAAATCCAGTGACGCCTCCAGCCTTAAAAAAGGTTAAAATCATGAGCAACCTTATACAACTTTTGCTTTACTCTCAAGATACAACCAATCTTAGATGAATCCGTTGATAGAAACATAGGGGTTTATTCAGTACGCTAAAATAGTGAATTGATCGGCACTATCGCCGTTTAATGAATAACATCCATAGGCTTTTAGTGCATAATTGCCAAAGTATTCATCCATAAATTATGCTGCTTTATACTTGACCGAACCTGACATCCCTAAACAAAGAGATCAAGAAATAAGTAATTTTGCATTACTAGACAAAAAGATTGTTTCTGACACTGATTCTACAGTATAACACCTGATTATTTAACCAATCAAATAGGTTCTTATTTACAACAAACTCTATGACACACCCAGAAAATATTTCTGACATGTATTTTCATATAGAATTACTGAGAACATGTTAGAAAAACAAAAAGACATCACCAATAAACAAAAAAAAATATCAAGACGTGTATTAAAAACCTTTGACAGAAATCATCATGCATCATTTTTACTCACCCATCTAGTGTTAATTCATTCTATAGCTGCACGGAATTGAGCTTTTAGTATTTACTGCAGTCTGATCAACAGGTCAGATGTTATCGTCTGATTGAAGCAGAAATGTAGGTTTCATGATCTACAAGTACCCATATAATGTAAATGTTGGAAGGGCGACAAGACTGGCAAATGAAGCATTGTCATTTTGCGAATATTCTGTCTGGCAATGTTAGTAATAGAATTGTACTTGAGAAAAAAAAAATCTTGTTTGCTGAATTATATGAGCCAACAATAAACAATCATTCTTTTAACTTGGTAATAAAAACAATTGAAAGTCCTCTGATTTTTCCAGTAAAGCGAGAGATTTATAGGGCTAATCAATCGGATGGCTGAATACACACAGGCTTCCAAAGTTTAACAAATCTTCACTATTAAAACGATTCTCTTTTTATTACAATTGATAATAGTAAAACTATTCTCCAGGATCACATCAGCACACAGCCGACATTATTTAGCAAACCCATGCTATAATTAATGTGAGCTTTCAATGGAGATTGCAGCTTACCAACAGGCCATCGAAGCAAGGAGTGAATTAAATGCCTGGAAATAAAATGTAGACAGTAATGTTATTAGGAATGATAGTTTTAGTTAATATATTTGCAGTCTGGTCCCTTTACAATTAAGTGCATTAAATGGCAGCTTTTGTAATATGAACCCCATTAAATGTAATTTATATTCTGTGGAAGCTTAAAAACTAGCATATTGCTTCACAACTGATGCTGGAATCAATCTAAAATGAAAGGACTCAGCCAGTATGTGATTAGGATGATAAGAGGAGGAAAACAGGGTTGGTATAAAAACAGATTTGTCTAAATTGAGTAAGTAGAACTCAATCTTTATCAATTGTGTAGCCGTGCCATCTGTGGCTACTAGTTTGCTTCCCTCCTGGCAGTAAGCCCTGGTACAATCAGGTTGCCATTAGTTCATATGGAGTTTTCCCCCTCCGAGGAGCTGCACTTGAGTGACTGCGGGAGGCAGTGACTTCGGGCCTGGGCATGACCAATCATGGGACAGACCTGGTGCCCTCCACCTGGCTGTACTTAAGGGCAGTGCCGCCCCAAATTCAGTAGTGCCTTCCACCACTTGAGGAAGGCAGTGTAAGGATTCTGCTCGATCCGTGCCGGGTTTTTTCTGCCAGTTCGTGTTTTCCAGGCTGCCTGCCCTTTCAACTCAATTTGGCCATTTCGGTTACTGGCAGCCTGCTATATAAGGCTGCACTTCCTGGTAGGAGTCACCGTGCAAAGTTCTGTGTGTCTGCAGCTCCTGTCGGTCTTTGCTGTTGCCCTTGCCGTTACCTGTTTGGATTCCTTGTTGCAGGCCCCGGACCGTGACCCCAACCGCACTGTCTTCCGCCTGCCCTGACCTTTTGCCTGTCCCCTGGACTCCGCACCATTGCCGCCAGCCCTGACCCCTGCTTCCATACCGACTACGAATACTCTTACAGGACTCTGTCCCAGGGCTCTGGTCGGTTTATTTACATCCCTACCCCAGCTCTGCGGGCTCCTGATTTGAGACTAGCACCGTCACAGGCAGGTCACACATTAGAGAGGCTGATTTTTGGGCCTTCTCCAGTCCCATTCCCTCTGGGGGAGAGTAAGTGTGGACCATACCTCTGCCTCTGCTAGATGGGCAGGGAAGAGCTGTGCCCTTGGCCTGTAGTGAAGGTCCCGGGACCATCCTGCAGTGGTAGCTGAGAGAGACTGCATCGGGCAGAAACCTGCCTTGTTACTGTGCTGTACAGTGAAGGCAATAAACCATTCCTGTTTGCATATACCTCCGGCCTGGTGTGTGATCTTACTGGGGGGAGAGGTAATTGGTTCTACCGTGGGAGATCATCTTCAGTTCCCTGGAGCCTACGGCAGATGGAGGCGCTGCACTGCTAAAGAATATGTAGGTTATGAACCCCAGAAGCCTAGTCCTGTGTCCCCACTACCACCGATGGACAACTCAGCCCTCCTGTCACCAGCAGGTATCATGCAGCACATACGTAGTAATGGCCAAATCTCCCACCAGGTGGGGGAAACACCGTTACAATTGTATAAATCATCATGGTACTGATGGGAAAAAATGGATATGTTTTGTAATCACGAACAGGGCTACAATACCTTTGTGAGCAGAGTAGGTCAGTAAAGGTACATGTTGAAAATGGGCTTTTACTGGTTAAGACCAAGGACGGCTGCTGACACAGAAAAGTTCCCAAGATGTTTCCTCCTCTGGTCTCCGCATTATCCAGCATAGAGATGCGTAGATGGTGCCACTTGCAGAGTCAACAGATACTGTACAACAAAGCAGGGACTGCAATATGCATGGAAATTGACTTCTTTTTTAACGTGTCACTGGTAAATTATGTATCAAAGGAAATTGCATGAAGTCTTTCAGCTGCAAAACTGAGGCAAAACAAAATTTGTCAAAGAAAATACAGAAGCAGGATTGTCAAAGAAAATAATGGTAACCATTGGATAGATCAATCTTTCCTGACCCAGTTTTGCAGACTTTGATACATAACCTCCAAAGCTGTAGCACTCCTTCTGCATGCATTCAATCGTGTTATGACAGTATGTTCATTATTTGTTTAGCTGTTGTTTTGCTGCAACTGCATTCAGAATAAGAATCCTCAAGTACTTGCATCAAATCCATTAAACCTTTTTAATTTTAGTTACTATTAACTGGAGTTACTCTCCAGCCACCTATTCTTGTCCCTCTCCACATTTATAGTTAGAAAATACCTGGAATGGTGCACACTGACCATACATTAATCCACAAGGACTTGATTGTGTAATCAATTAGGAGTATTTTAGTGTTAACATTGTCACTCCTGACAAACTTTGGTGCAGCACAAAACAGGGACGAGTCTCTCCAATGCTCCATTGTGGGAGTAGTATAATGAATACTATATGGATCCCACAACCGGACCAACCAATATCCTAGATTTGAACTCCGAGATGATATGCTGTATCATAAAAAGAGAAATAAATGATGGCGATGCAGCAGAATTGTTCATTATTTCCTAAACCACATATGCAAATCGTAATAAATTGGCACATGATATTCGAATGGCAAGATATCAGGGTTTGAACAAGACACTAGGTTATATCTTTAGCAAATTGTACTGGTTGGGATTAGAAATACATGAGGAGGTAAAAGGGAACTGTGAACGTTTTCTGGAATGACAGTTAATCCCCCCCCCCCCCCGCAAATATAACCAAATCTTCCACTATCATGTGTAGCACGTTCCCCTCCCCCATCCCCCGCCCCCTCTCTGGGAGATTATGGCTATGCGATTGCTTGGTGTGGTGCTTGTTACCTGCGTGGTACAGGAGAGATGAGTTTCCCGCGATGGTATGGGGGGGGGTACAGGGCGGACTCTTAGGGATCCCTCTGGTTATTTCCTTCTTGTGTCAGAGCCTCCAGACATAGGGGGCTCCAGCAAGGCTGAAGGCAGTCCCCACTATGACAATCCTTACTCTCATTTACCTCCCTCCATACAGACTGCAGCGAAGCCAGAAGTACAAATGGGTATCTGTACCACCATTGGCTATCACAGATACCTGTGTCAACTCCACTCCTGTCACTCAGGAATTCAGCATGAGGAGGGGGAAAACCCCATAGTCTTTTACTGTCTACATCTTATTAGAACTTATGTGACAGGGGAAGGTTGAGAGATAGCGGGACCAGCCACCGCTATACTCTCCCCTATGTGAAATATCCAACGACCTCGCTTGGATCCAAATGTGAGTACCATCCATCCATCTGGTCTCTGCAAACAAATACAGGTTATATCAGATATACAAATAACCTCAAACTGTACACAGATTACCAACCCTTTATCATCCACTGATGACAGCGATGATAATTAGATAACTTATTCTCCCAACAGGAAGACACACATATAATGTTTTGTGTCCGGCTTCTTGACCACCCTCCCATCAAATAACTTGGTCCAGATATATTATACCTTAGGAAGACCAGGGCACTGTCTAATCTCTACCCTGTCTTTGAAAACACAGGTGCCCACGAGCCATTCTTCCATTACCGAGCAAATCTTGTCACCTTTAATAAACCTGTCATCTCTCGTTTTGGCTTTAATATTCTCAATGACTGCTAACCTCAATCACTCATGTTAGTGTTGATCTATTTCGTCCATTATGGGCTCAGGTACATACGGGAAGGTATACCCATGGAATTGATGGTACCCATTACAGATAGCTCGATTATCGCTGCTAAATCGTTGTATTTTATGGCCATGTCCCTGACCAGGTAATACTCAGAACTGAGGCTCACTTAACTCAACCTCCTGGTAAAATATGGAGGGACTCTTGGGGATTCTTACTCCCAAATGTATTTCACACATACTATTGCGGAGGGCTTCTGCTATCTCTTCCTTGGATAGTTGACCTTCCTCCCACCAGTGATCCACAATAGCACCATTTAGTAATAGCAGTCTCGTTTTATTAAGACTAGAGGCATAACCTTCAAATATGGGGTCCCACCACTTAAGGGGTTCCCTGGACTCATGTGGAGTACTGGACCTGGTGTCCATCTGGGAGGACACACCAGAAGTAGCAGATTTCTGGGATAGGGATGAGTCCCTAAATGACTTAAAAGACCTGGGAGACATTTTCACAGGAATGCGGCTAGCATAAGGTATTTCACCTTCAGACCCAGATGACCACCCATCCTTCCCCGCAAAGTCCCAATCTCCCAAGTCCATGGACATACCCGGAAATAATTTCTCAGTAGAGAGATAGCTGGACCAGCCACCGCTATACATGTTTTTGTCATGAATAGGGATGTATAAGGGGGGACCCCTGGAAAGAAGTGCATAAGGTTATGTTTACACTTTGGTTGAAATGGACTACTCCAGCAGATACCCATAGGCAATTCTCTTCTGCATAATACTTTACAAGGCTGGAAATAACTTATGAATATCTGATTGATCAACCCCACAAATTTCCCTTTTAATTTAATGAAAGAATAATTAATATAAGATCCTGAAAATAGGACATTTTAACAAGACTATTCCTGACGATTTTCTTGATATTCTGATAAAGAAAATGTTTACTGTTTACTGTTCGCTGTTTGAAATGTCCCACAGGACTTTTGCCATTTCAGCTTTTTTATCACGGTATGTAGAAAGCCCTGAATACCAGTGATAGCAACATTTGCAAAAATGGCAACTAGCCGGCAGCGTAAAGTTTGACCCTCTGAAAAGATTTCACCCGGCGAGTTCTTTCTGCTGCAGAGACACAGAGCTGCCTCTCTCTGCGCAAATCTCGACCGAATTTTTTATTTACATTTTATTACTAGTATACGTGAGCAGGGGGTCTCCGGAGCCGAAACGTGTTGATTTAAGGTCCGGGGACCCCCTGCTAACCGAGATACAGGCCCCGTAATTGGGTGCCGGTATTTGCTATGCATTTAATTCTCACGGTCACGTGACGTGGGACATTTCAATGCATAGGAAATACCGGCACCCCATAACAGGGCCTGTGTCTCGGGAAGCAGGGGGTCCCCAGACCTCAAATCAACAAGGTTCTGCTCTGGAGACCCCCTGCTACAATACACTAATAATAAAACCATAATAAAAAATATATCACATTCGTTACCGTAGCGGCTATCTGCTCTGGTAATGAAGCTCCTTTAATGTAATTTTTATTAATAGTGATTTGATTTCAGCCTCAGCGACCCCCTGCTTCCCAAGTTACAGGCCTTGGTATGGGGCATTGGGTGCCGGTATCACCACCATTTTTAATCGTCCACGTCATGTGACCGAGGGATTTAAATAATGAAGGAGATACCGGCACCCCATATCTGGGCCTGTAATTTGGAAAGCAGGGGGTCCCCGAGGGTGAAATCAATGCGGTTCCGCTCATGAGACCCCCTGATCCCGGGGATTATTTATGATAATAAAAATGACATTAAAGCAGCTTCATTTCCTTAGCAGATAGCCGCTAAGGCAATGAAGGGGTTAATGCACAAAAGCTGCTTTATTGAGGGCAGGGGGGGTGAGTGAAGCGGGTACTTGGCCCTTCATTCACCCCTCTGCCCCCAATAAACATTACAATATGTACTAAACACCAATACACCAATACACAACACATCCCCTTTGCCACCACAGGTATCCGTGGGCCTCCAGGTGGTCCCCGCGGGTGTCCAGGGGTCCTCGGGTGGTGTCCGGGGGTCCCCTCAGGCTTGCGGTACCAATCCTGTTGTAAAACAAATAAAATTGGCATACATTTCAATAAATACAAGCTTCCCCCCCCACCAAACACATACAGTAATGGGCAAAATAACTATTATCCAGATATGGATAATAGCTCATGTGCCCATTATTAAAACAAACATTAGCCAGTCAGCATAAATAAAGTAAATAAAAACCTTTCTACTTACCCCTGCTAGTCTGAAGGGTGTCTTCGTCAGCATGCTGCAGGGCCATGTTCTCAGTTCAGTTGCCAGAAAGAGCGCTCCAATGGCTCCCCTGAAGAGCTCGGGTCCCATGGACTTTCTATGTATCGAGATTTGTAGAAGGAAAGGAGCACAGAATCCACATGAGCAGATCAAAAATAGATAGGGCAACTCCAGATGTAGTAAAATTGTGTTCATAATCAGCTTAGCACAGAAGGTGTGTTTCCTACACCTTCATTGCTAAGTTGATTGTGCAATAAACACAATTTTACTACAGTACATCTGGAGTTGTCCTATCTATTTTTGATCTACTGATGCGGATGCTGTACTCCTTTCATTCTACATATCCTGATCTCTACCATTGAGGATTGCACGCTGCAGAGTTTTTTCCTGTCTGGATTTCACTGTCAGGTAAAGGGCAACAGCCCCTCTCTATTTACCTTTTCAGTGCCTGCTGTTTTATTGATCTAAACCCAATGGGTAGGTAATTACTTACCAGGTGACCAATCTCTGTGGTAGCCAGGTGGGCACCACTAGGTCCCTTAATCGCCCTTGAGTGATCTCTGTTATTATACAGTTATTATGGACATTGGGACTATACTCTGAATATATTGTTCTTATACAATAGAGCACTTACTGGTGAAGCACCATCTACCAAATCACCAATTTCTATGTATCGAACCAGATGCCCGAGGCATAGGCAATATATTAGTGATCACTGACCACTACACCTGTTACAACCAAGCCTTCCCCACCAAAGACCAGAAGGCCATCACGGTGGCCAAGATCGTATGGGAGTGATACTTCATCCATTACAGGCTACCAAATTGGCTGCATTCTGATCAAGGGCGGGACTTCGAAAATAAACTCATCCGAGAATTACTGAAGCTGTTAAATATCACCAAGTTTCAAATGACCCCTTACCATCCAGAAAGAGATGCTCTGCTGGATAGGTTCAGCCGGACCCTCCTCGACATGCTCTGCACCCTAAAGGGTTCTCAGAAGACGGAGTGGAGTAAACATGTGGAGGCTTTGGTGCATGCCTATAGCTGCACCCGCCACGAGTCCACGGGATTCACTCCCTACTTTCTAATGTTCAGGCAAGTAGCACAGCTTCCTGTAGATATACGTCTGAGGCACTGGTGGGATTCAACATTTTTAGCAACAGGTTCTCTCTCACCAGGGGGGGGGGGAGACAGAGGGGGGAGAGGGATAGACCGTAATGCCCTTGGGGGAGCACAGAGACCAGGGGGGGAGCAGAGAGACCAGGGGGGGAGCAGAGAGACCAGGGGGGGGCAGAGAGACCAGGGGGGGCAGAGAGACCAGGGGGGGAGCAGAGAGACCAGAGGGGGAGCAGAGAGACCAGGGGGGAGGAGAGTAGAGAGACAAGGGGGGAGGAGAATAGAGAGACAAGGGGGGAGGAGAATAGAGAGACCAGAGGGGAGGAGAATAGAGAGACCAAGGGGGGAGCAGAGAGACCAGGGGGGGGAGCAGAGAGACCAGGGGGGGAGCAGAGATACCAGGGGGGAGGGGAGCAGAGAGACCAGGGGGGAGGAGAATAGAGAGACCAGGGGGGGAGCAGAGAGACCAGGGGGGGAGCAGAGAGACCAGGGGGGGGAGAGTAGAGAGACCAGGGGGGGGGGAAGAGCAGAGAAACCAGGGGGCGGAGAGCAGAGAGACCAGGGGGGGTGAGCAGAGAGACCAGGGGGGGGAGAGCAGAGAGACCAGGGGGGGAGCAGAGAGACCAGGGGGGGGACCAGAGAGACCAGGGGGGGGGAGCAGAGAGACCAGGGGGGGGAGCAGAGAGACCAGGGGGGAGGAGAGCAGAGAGACCAGGGGGGAGGAGAATAGAGAGACCAGGAGGGGAGCAGAGAGAGCAGAGGGGGGGAGCACAAAGACCAGGTTGGGGCACAAAGACCAGGTGGGGGCACAAAGACCAGGGAGGGGGCACAGAGACCAGGGGGGGAGCACAGAGACCAGGGGGGAGCACAGAGACCAGGGGGGGAGCAGAGAGACTAGGGGGGGAGCAGAGAGACCAGGGGGGGAGCAGAGCTCTTAAATATTTAATGATTTACCATCTCATTCGTCTGCCAGGCATATTTGGTTTTTTTTGCACATCAATACAAATCCCGTATAAAGAATTTTAGCTCGTCCGCCCTTGCTGGGTGGCCCAGAAACAAAATTCGCCGTCGCCTGAAACCGCTCTCGGCGCCCTGTCTTTGAATCTAACACAGCATTGACCATTAATTTAAACATATAATATGCAAAATACAAAAAACAGAACTTGCACTGACCCTGTGTTATTAATAATTGTAACTGGTGCTAAGGTCCAGCACCTTCACCATCAGGTACAATACACATAATTAGAAAACATTTAGATCAGACCAGGCTGAGGAAAGGGCAAGGAAGCCCTGAAACACTGGTGTTGCTTTGGACATAGTTACTATGTACCTCTTATTTTTAAACTTGAGATTAGATTTTTGTGAGGTTATTTGCCTTGATTATATTGATGTTTGCAAATGTACTTTTTTGTAATAAATTAATTTTTCTAATGCGGTAGCAAGTTTTGATTTAGATTTTTGTGAGTGCTGATCTGATCTCATTTGTTCTCTCTAAACATACTGTACATGTGACACTAAATTCCAGTTCACTTTCAGATTCCAACAAATTATTGTAAACAGTAAGGTCCAGATTTACTAAGTGGTGCTACGCCGTCACAGAAAGGGAATGTGCCAGAAGATGTCTCACCGACATAGCACCTCTTTGTAAACATTGGACCAAATATTTACAATAATTAGTTGGAATCTGAAAGTTAACTGTCTGTTTGTTGATGATCACCTAATGGAAAGTGAATTAGAAGGGCTTGAGCAACTAAAGACCAGTAAGAATTACTGTACCCAAGAAGGAACATTTTACAAAATGTTGATTGACAACTAGTGGTTGAGTTTAGCAAAGAAGTTACAATATGGCAACAACATGATTAGACAAGGAGACAGTACAATGCTGGTGAACCATTACAGAAACCTGGCTCACCCCTTCAGAAGCTGCATACATTGTGATCTTTCCTTCAGACCACCTCCCCCCCCCCCCCCACCACCCCTCCAGACTTGGGAACAGACAGGTGGCGAGTACTGTAGGTATCCTACTTTCCCCATGCTGCACATTTCACATCATAACCCCTTTCCCTCTCTTTCTCATCCATTGACGTTTGCGCTGTCTATTTTTTCCTCTATCCCTCTATGTTGCCTGGACCAACCACTCAATTTCTTGATAACTTTACTGCCTGGCTTCATCACCTCTGACATACCTACTCTCATTCTGGGAGACTTTAACATACCTATTGACAATCCCCATGCATTACAGCCTCTCAATTTCTTTAGTTAACCTCCTCCTTTGGTCTCTCTCAGTGGACTAACTCTCCTACTCACTGAAATGGACACAACCTCAATTTAGTTTTCTCCTACTTCTGCCTAGTGTCCAACTCCTCTCCCCTCCCCTCCATCCCTCTCACCACCCCCGCCCCCCTCCTTTTAACCTTCAGTCTCGCTCTACCAGCAAATACGAAGCACAAACTTTAGCTCCAGCACCATTGGTGGTTCCTTTGCGCGTGTTTTATTTTTACCTACTGTACATACTCTAGACCCTCTAAAATATTCCCTATCATTACACCCCCTCCTCTCTCCCATCTCCCATCTCAACACTTTCCTGTCCTGATCTGGCAACCTCTCTATAAAACCATACACTTGCATCACCCTTAAACAAGGCAGATCTTGCTACCACATGATTCCTGACAATTTAAGTCACAACCATGGTACACAAACTAAACAAGCTACTGGCAAGAGTGTTCACACAGTGCTGAATGTTACTGGAATATATTACACATTAAAGTGGATTTTCGCCACTATAAATCAACACTTTCCTCCTACTGTATAACACTGTCCTTTCTCTTGCCAAGCAAACCTATTTATATTCTCATACTTGCTCTGTCCTCTAACCCTCAATGTCTACAGTATAAGCCACTTTTAACTCCCTTCTCTGCCCAACTATACCAATCCTTCCAGCACTCCTTCCACCATCATGACTCTTGTCACCTACTTCACAGATAAGATCGACATCATCAGACATGACATACTGTACAGTATCTACATATCAAGCCACACATCACCTACCTCCATCCAAATACCCAAATTCACCCTCAGCTTGTTTTCCCCTGCTACTGAGGAGGTCTGATAGTGGCATTCTATTTGAAAAGGGTAGACTCGAAAAGGGATCGTCTTATACCTGTACTTAAATACGTTGAAATAGTTATATACTTAATTAAGTCAGGATAAATCACAGGTATATTTTCAGGTACTGGCTAAAATAAACAGCTTTTGTTGAATGGCATTAAAACTAGGTAAGTCACCAAAACTAAAGTCACTAAACTGTAACTCTTCTCTTCTAACCTTAACTTTTCAAAACACAGAAAAGTAGAATGAGCAACTAAGGACACAATGATTTAGGTGATTTTTGACAAAAAACAACATAATTATTGCCAGTGTGAACTGATACAGTACAAATTTGCATATCACTAACCGTTTCCCTCCACTTTGCACATAACGTCTTTCTTGTAACCTTAGAATGATAATGACAAAACATGAACAACATGACTAAGTAGAACTGACCAAGTCACTTCAAATGGTAATTTGGTTGAGTATTAACTTTACAAGGAGCTTATGCATTCCAACAAGAATAATGCACTTCCACTACATAAATGATGCACTTCATTTGATCTGGTGCTGGAAAAGTTCATCCTTACTTAATAAATCATCACCTCTTACAATTATCAAGCCTAGAGACTGAAATCCTAGGGACAAAAACACAACAAAGAAGAAAACCCCAGAAGCTTTATCATCCTTTATGTAGAATAGTTGTTATGTTACTGTGTAGTCTTTTAAAAAGAAAATATCTCTTTGAACTTTGTACACACGATTCCTGTAAATCCTGTGATACTTATGAAATCATAAAGAGGAAATTTGTTCTTTATGTACTTCAAGGTAGTCTTTTATCCTACTGCAGAAAGCCGGAGTTGTGTATTCAGTGGAGCAAGCTACTGAAACTGAAGAGGCTGCTGTTCAACTCGATTTGTGAGGAAGTAGAAATCCCAAGACAATAAGATGTATGGAAGAGAGTATAAACCCAATCATGAATAGTGTTTCTGCTTGAACAAGGTTCATATAGTCAGCAATTTGTAGAACAAACATACTTTTATTTTTCTCTTTTGATAAAGTAATCTACTGTGGTGGGAAAAAGTAGATAAAATCCTGAAATTGTTCCAATTTCAAATTGCCCCCCAAATCCTTGTATCTTATACATCATTGTTAAATGATAAAACATTTCAAGCAAGAGACAGGGAATATTATTTGGGGCTCAAAGAATCTGAGAGGAACAAAAATGCATCTGCACTTTATAAATACAATATCAGTGGATTTTTGATCCAGAAGGTATACCAAGGTTTTGTATTATAACTATACTGAAAATGATTCTTGTTAAGAGAGAGAGTAAAGGAAAGAATACAAAGGAAACCTCCAGTTAAAAGACACACGTTATACACTGTAGCTTCAAACATGCTTTAAAGTACAGGTATAATTGCAAATGTGCTTGTGAGCACATATACTGTGTATGGTCCTATGAGAGGTGGATGGTAAGAGATTTATAGGAGGCTGGAAGGAAGTGACGCATGCAAACTGAGCAAAGCATAAGAAATTAAACAAAGGCACTTAGAAAATAATAGTTTTAATGTCTGCTTTGTACACTCAAACCTGTAACAATATCCCACATTAAAAAATCCCAATGCTTTATACAGTGAAACAAATTGTAAAAAAATATATATAATTTGTAATTAAGTGAAATTGAGAATAAATGAAGTTGTATTTTTACTATAAAGTCAGTATAATAATATTTCATAGAGGAATGACTATTACACAGCCTGTGGTGACAGTACTGTATCTTTATTATTTGTAATAGCACAAGTAAGAGTGTCACTGTAATTCGTCATTAGCGTAATACACTTGACCTCGCATAGTCTTATGGATTTTGAATAAATGGTCCAATAGGACCTTACTAGCTCAATTGTATGTTCATCTTCATTTAGTTTCCTATTAATTCATGTAACCCTCTGTATTTATCTAGATTCTGTATATATGTGTAGGTAGATACTGTACTAGAGTGGGGGCCTGTGTCCACCTCACCTGTGTATGAAAGAGATTAATCAGCCGGCAAGGAGTCTAGCTGAGATCAGACAACGCTGAGCAACATATATAATTTTAATAAGAATACTTTATGTATGGAAGACATAATAAACACATTCAGGGCTCCTCAAATTAGGAGGACCCTGGAAAACACTTAGTACAATATGTAATGAGAGAGTCATAAGATACCCTGCTGCATAATTGTCCCACAGTGTTTCTTATTCAGTTGGTGCCAGCACAGTGTTGGAGCTCGTGTGGAATATATTCATGTTTATTGGTGCAGACCTTTCTTGGTACTTCACAAAGAGTTTTGTTAGCTGTGTTATGATGCAAAAGGATATTGCAGGTTAGTAGAGGGGCTGGCCTGGATGTGGCTCTACGGGACCTACTCACTGCTACGGGAGCCTCCAGTGACACGGTCCCCTATACACGGCAGATGTGCTCTCCGGAACATTGCAGCTACTTCCGGTACACACTGCTCTGTCAAACTGGAAAGGCTCTGCTATATGCTGTATCTCTCGCCAAGTTCCTCGGAACAGCTACTCCCTCTCTCTTGCAATCCATAGTTCTCCTCCCTCATCACATGCTGCTCCCAGCCTATAACTCTTGCTACTCACTTTTGTGATGTCCTAGGATTTCAGTTCTTTCAGTGTCTCACAGCCACTGACCAGAGGGCATGTCTATCAATATACACTTATGTGTGCTCATAGGGGTGTTACATACGCTTGGGTGCCCATTAAATTGACAAACACACACAAAAGCAAACTTTATCAAGTATAGAAAATGTCTTCCTAGCACAATTTTCTTCAAACCTACTGACAAGACCACTTTTACTTCTAGCATCCACTTTCAATTCATTACCTCTCATGCAAGGAGTGACCTATTATCCTTAATGACTAAATTACAGTACAAAAGATGTGTAAGCATTGCATTGAACATTGACACAATGAAAGTGAGGTATAGACCAGTATCATTATGTAATGGTGTTCCCCCACCCGATGGGAGATTTCCCTGTTACCAGGTGTATGGTGCATGCTACCTGTAGGTTCACAAGAGGCTGATGTGTCTGCCGATGGTAAGGGGGACTGCAGAACAGGCTTCTGGGGTATGTACCCATCATTTAGCTCATGATACTCAGCGCCTCCATCTGCTGTAGGCTCCAGATGTATGCACGTAATCTCCCACAGTAGAACGGTGTCCTCTCCCCCCAGAAAGATTACACACCAGGCAGGAGGTATATGAAACAGGAACGGGTTTATTCTCTTCTGGTCCCAGGGCAGTCACTTAGTAGCTCTGCCCAATGCAGTTACAGTTCTGGTCTCAAACTTCAAATGGTCCCTGGACCTGCACTACAGATCAAGGGCCCCTGCAGCAGTCCTAGCTCTTCCCCAGCCATCTAGTAGGACCAGGGGTGTACTGTAGGTAATCACTCACTTCCCCAAAGGAAAGGAAACCTGGGCCGGAGAGTGCACAGCTCCCTGGGTGTGATACCTTGCCATTCTCAATGGTAGAGACCAACTAACTATAATTTAGGATGCAACCCCCTTAAGCACAGCAGGGGGAGGGTATCAGTCTGAACCCGGGATTGGTCAACCTCAGACGTGATCCCACCTCCTCCCATGTCACTCAAGGGTACTGCCTTGAGTGGGGAACACCCATGATTGATCCTAACACAGCCTGTTGTTACCAAGACTGATATGTCAGTACAGAGTAGAATAGTAGACACACCCAGCCATGGCAACAATTAAAACAATTAAAGAGTTGTTCGGGCTTGGCAGCAGAGCGAGGAGGACACGGGTCAGTGGAGCTCCGCCGGCTCCATAGAGAAATAAGAGCTCTCGCCCCCTCCCCCCCCAAAAAAAAACCCACAAAGTACTTTAACCCCATAGGGTTAGCCCTGTGAGACTTCTCTCTCCCCCCCCCTCCATATGAGGAGAAATAGTGCCCCCTCGGAACTGGGATGAAGGCTGTGCGGCCGAAGCAAGGGGAGAGGTGGCCATCTAGTCCCAGCGTGATACCGGTGGGCTGCCAAAGCAGATGAGTCCTCCCACTTGATCGCTGGGCGAGTACTCCGTGGGGCTGGGGGGTTGTGTGATACCCTCCCCAGTCTGCAGGTGGGTGAGTGAGTTATGCGGCCGCTTGGCTCATGAGCTGTCCTGGTCTCTGCATCCCAGAAAAATTCAAGATAGCCACCGCTGGCGTGTGTTAAAGGCACAGCGTGCTCAGACAGACACAGGAGCTGTGGAGGGAGATTCAGAGCTCAAAGCTCTTCCTACATCCATACTATAATTTTATAATTTAAAAAAAATACAGGGATGCACATGCAACGCTGAACCTGAGAAGCAAGCTCTTCATGAGGCCGCAGTAAATAAAACAAATAAAAAACCGGTAGAGAGTCGTATGCGTAGAAGGTGAGGCGGATGGACGGGTAGTGCTGGAGCTCCACTGCAACGAGGGCTAAAAAGGAAGAAAAACAGCAGAAAAAGTCAAACTAAATCTGAGGAACACAACCCAGAGTATCCCTAACCTCACTAAGCATGGCCCCAAGGGAAAAAAAAGCCAACGCGAGCGATCTAGGCTCCTATTTTAAAAAGCAAGGGGATCCCCGCACGACGCAGGCCCGGACTTGCAGCCATGAGGTGAATCAGACTCAGAACAAGAGTCAGTGGATAAAAGATCCCGAGGGCGGCCCTACTTTCCTCCGGGGGTTGGGTTTTGCTTCGGAAGCTGCCACGTCCCAGCGAGGAGGTTCATGTGGACCTGGGCCAAGGTGGGAGGAGGCTGTATCGTTCCAAAGTTGACGCAGATACACAGAGAACATATACAGACTAGCGCCCAAAAAGAATCCAAAGTCCCTAATAGAGTCCAAACAGATGGAAGGGAAGATAATCCAAATGCTCCAATCACTGTAAAATCTCCAATCCGGGGGTCCATGACATAGGGACAGAAACAAAGAAAAATAACAGTGTAATACGTAATGTTAAATGGGACAAACAACATGAAACACTTAACAGAAGACAAACATAAAAGAATCAAGCTGAAAGAAAAGTAACTATTTAATAAAAAAAGGAGCCTGTTGCAGCGGGCCATCAAAGGGTTAAAACCCAAAACCCTACTTACAACAGGACTGGAATAACAAGCATGTGTAGACAAGTGGGGCAGACGCCTGCAGCTGTGGGGGTCCTCAGGGGCTCCCTGTGTAGTATCTTTCCTTCTAGCTTCAAAACACACTCCAAGATGGCTGCCGAGTAAGGGAACTCCACACTCTCCTGCTTGCCAGCACTGCAGCTTCAATGATGCTGCTTCCTGCTCCACTTGACTGACACTTCTCACAACCAGTGTAACTCCAAGGCACCGTGACCTTTGACCTTTGATACACAGAGAGCCCATGGAGATCTTATGAGGTCTGATCTGGAGACGTGATGACTACTGGGTAAAATCACTCTCTCTCTCCCTTGCCACCTGGGTTTGGACTTCCTCCTTCCCTGCTCCCCCACATTCCTGCAGGCTGCCTGCGAAACATTCAACTGTGTTTTCCCCCGTAGTCCCAATATAAGTGACGGGAGGAGGGGTAGATGGGGTCTACCGGTGTTGTTCCCATGAAGATTGGTGGACACACTGCAACATCCAGGGGTGAGCTGCTCTTGTGGGGATCTTACTCTGGATCTGGTCTAGGCCCCACTCCTGAACTATTTTCAGAGAGGAGACCTCCACAAACAGTGGTTTAAAGATACTAGTCATCATCCTTATTATCAAATAGGGGTATACCAACAGGTCAATTTTTGCGGATACGCAGGAATTGCTCCACCATGGATGAATTTGAGAGACAAGCTGTGGACCTTACTGAACAATTTAAACAAAGAGTTAACAGTAATAAAAATGTAAGACAAGCATACAGGAGAGCAAAATTTACTCCACGAGAAAAACTCTTACAAGACAAACCAGTAAACTCTTTAGAACAGAAATTAATTCTTTTTCTGGGAACCTACAACAATCAATGGTATCAAATAAAATCCATACTGCAGAAACACTGGCACATCTTGTTGCATGAAGAGATAGCAAAAGAGGTACTAAAAGTCTACCCTATCATGGTTAATAGACGAGCCAAAAATTTAAATGATAGGTTAGCACATAGTCACCTGACAGTGGAACACACTACTACATGGCTAAGTAAATCACAAATTAAGGGGTCTTACAAATGTTCAACCTGTAAGGCTTGCATGGCGATGTTACCAGTTAAGGCATTTCAGAATTTGGATGAGGCTAAGGAATTTGATATCCATCAACTTTTGAATTGCAAATCGACCGGCGTTATCTATATGGCACTACAGTATGTGCTTGTAAGAAGACATATATAGGTAAAACTACACGTCAACTCCATAGAAGGGTTCTTGAACATATTGGTACAATTAGAAATTAAAAAGATACCCCTGTTGCTCGCCATGTTAATCTCTATCATAATGGAGATAGTAGCTGTTTAAAATTTATTGACATTGACAGAGTGGCCAGCACAATCTGAAGGGGGGACTGGGATACAGAAATATTAAAAAGAGGGACGAGGTGGATTTATAGACTTGGCACTCTAGCCTCACAGGGCCTTAATGAGGGTTTCCAATTCTCTCCTTATGTTGAGTAAATCCACTCGACCCCATGACCCATTTTCAGGCATTTTTTAGTAACTTTCAGTCTGTTCTTAAAGTAAGATATTCACTTCTATTGAGTGTTATAGATGTTCAGTGTGTTCTGAGCATCAATAAGTCTCCACATTTTTGGAGAACAGTAACATCTCTTGGTAAACCAGTGTATAGAGATATTTACACTGGGTACCTCTTTGTATTCAGGACTTTACATCACATTATATGGCACAGTACAAATCAATGTCTCATTTTGTACTCGTTTAGTCCACGTTTTTAAGTTGACATGAACTGCCTTGAACATTTTACCTAATGCTCTATAATTTATAGTTAAAGTATACACATCTGTTTAATAATATTAAATTAATACTGATTTATGTGTCACTGTATTATTACTATTGCTACTATTATTATTATACTTTTTTACCTATTTAGTCTGAATTAAGAATTTAAACTAATATTATTCATTTCAACAACTAATTACATTTCTAAGAGTTAAGTCACTAAAGATTAATAAACAACTAATTATGTGTATTTACTAAGTAAACATTGAAACCTAGACAGCAATAAATTTCACTGTATTATAAGATCTTCACTATTCAAATTTGCTGTTCTGTTTCCCGTGTACAAGTATAGTGACTTCTCTCTACTTCTGTACCGTAAACAGTTTAATTAGTTGGTTTACTCTGGTCTCTATGACAACTGATAGGGTACCTAAGGAGACTCACTAGCACTGCTCCCGTTACCTTAGATTAAGCGTCATTTGACCCGAAACGTGCGTCAGGTCGCCGTACTGACGTCACTCCGTCAGCGTGTCTCTCACCAAGGGCACTTAAGGCTGCATCCCGCCAATGCTGAGCGGGCGACGCTTGCTGCGTTAACTTACATATATATAAATATGTAAGTTCCCGCTCACGCGGTGCGCACGGTGCTCGTGCGCGGGCACACAAGCTGACCCGCGTTCGGCGCTTACCAAAACAAAAAAACTATACTTCCCCACGTGCTCAGCTGGCCCGCAATGCCGCCCCCCTTCCCCCCCGCCCTCCCTGCGCGCGCTTGCGTAAATCGGAGGACACCAAGCGCTCATGCTTGGAGTGCTCTCCAAGCAGGAGCACACTCAGCGCCAGCGGGGACAAAGCCTTACTTTGTAGCTAACCTCTCCGTTCGGCTCTTAGACCGATGGCTAATCGGTTTGGCAGATACCCTCTATTTCGCTACTCTAGTTTAATATTGATTCTACACCGCAGCTCTTTTTAATACATTCATGGGTTGGCTTTATTATAGCCACAGGGGTTAGACCTGGTACTATCCACAAAGTACTGGTCTCATTACATAGCAGCATGCTATGTTCGAGTCTAATAGGCAGCTTTGAACTTTTGTTGCAGCAGCTAGACAGAAGATTTTTTCAGTTCACAGAGGAACTATACACGCCTCAGGGCACTGCCCTCTGTAGAGATTTTACTCTCTGCATTTGATGCAGGACTTTCTGTCCACTATCTCAGCTGTTCACCAACTAATATTCGGGACTCACAGCTGATATGCTTGCCTCTCCCCAGTGATACCTTACATTTTTACTGTACTATGCTATTTGGTGTTATATGAAACTATCATTCTACAGTATGTAGGGGTGATTAACTCAAGCCACCACTCCACCAATTTAGCATTGTTCCTCCTAGAGCTATTATTTGTGGTCATTTATCCACCCCACTAGCAGGCTTTTTTTTACTCTATTAGAGTTGCTATCTAGGGTATCTATCCACCTTATTAATATTTTCACTGTAGCCCTTGGTTTCTGCACACAGTTTTTAATTAGTTCATTCACTGTATATATTTAAACCATATATTGTCTAGTTTGTTTCTTCAATTTGACAATATTTTATTACTATGTATTAAAACTTATATTTTATATTCTAATCATTTACTCACCTTATACACCAGTGTGCAATCGACAGAGACTTTTTCCCTAGTACTATGCTCCAGGCATCTATAGCTCTGATCCATAAGGAGGGTAAAAACCCTACTAATTGCACAAGCCAAAGACCAATTTCCCTAATTAACTCTGATTTGAAAATATACTCTAAAATATTCAAATATCTTCCCTCCCTGATTCACCCAGACCAAGTGGGATTAGTGCCTGGAAGACAGGCAGCGGATAATACAAGACGAATTATCAATTTGGTTGCATTTGCCTCTAAAAATAATATACCCTCAATGGTACTGAGTTTGGATGCCGAGAACGCCTTTGATGGCATTGACTGGTCATATATGTGCAAGACCCTTCAGGGTATTAACACTCCTACTGACAACATATAGTAGGCACCGCCTGATAGAATAACCGCAGGGGTAATAAGGTAATTGTTTTGACTATTGTATCAGTAACAATACCCTATTTCTCTCCACTATTCCTCTGAGGGGAATTTTACAATTTTTAACCATTTATTGTGTAATTATTTTTTAAATAAAACTTTTTTGTTTTTGCTGCTCACTTTTTCCCTGATAGGCATCTGGCTATTGGCTAAAAGGAGAATCTTATTGTTAATAATGGTAATGAGTGCAAATAGTGGGGTGCTTTGAACTCATCTCTTTTGGGTTCCCACTGTATTGCTTTAAAGAATAGTAATCATACTTAAAGCAAATATTTGGCAGCAATCCACAAATTTTTGGATTGCCCCCCCGCCACCCTCCCATAATCAAGGAGCCAGGGCTTCTATAGAGCAGAACTATTACAGCACTACCCCCAGGAGCCCAGTTCCTGAGATCATTACCTTGTTAAATTACTTGAAGAGTATAATCAGACAGCCACTGGGGTTATTCGGTGGGAGTTGGCAAAGTCATGACATTGCAGCTTTCTATTGACCCATAGAAGTGAGGCTTACATTTCCCAATAGGAACTAGAAACACTTGCATACTTTACTAAAACATTGGGAACTGGGGCAAGCCAGAATTAGGAAAAGAATGATTTAGCTGTGGAGCATCTGATTCAAATGATACATATATATTATTTTTTTTATGTAGTATAATTTGCTGATTTGAGGAAGAGAGATACGTTGTTTTGCAAAAAAAAAAACATTTTCAAATGAACAGAAATTGCATTTTTAACTACAGTAATTGCAAGTCCAAGATTCTCCTCCATTGAAAATGTATATGTTTGTCCGGAAAAAGCAACAACCGTGAACTGACCAAGATTTCTCCAAGAACCACATCTATTAAATATTCAACACAATTTAAATATGTTAAGTGAGATAGTTCATCCAGCCTAAATCATGTTGGTTAGGGTTTATCATTTGATATTGATACTTAATACTCTGACATTCTACTGAAACTCTCATTGTGAATTATACACTGGCGACACACTTTATTCGAGCTCGGCTAGTCCCACGAATTCGGGTATACCCGGGTGTATTGAGGTTTGTGACTGGTTTCTGCCTGAGTGCATTGAGGTATTTTCCAGGCAGGGATTGAAGCATTTTATTCCCGCTGGCTACAATACTGCACAGTATATATATATATACTGCATTACAATTCATGAATTTATGCCATCTGGTAGACACGCGAAGCATTGCAGCCTATTAAATCCTAATCATTATCATTTAACAGATCAGCCGCCCGTCAGCCAGGCATGAACCCAGGCTGGGAAGGCAAACGCAACGGGGCTTGTCAGAGGTGAGGAGCGGCGCATTCCAGGTATCTGTCAGGTACATACTGGGTATTTGCTCGAATAAAGTGTGTCGGTGCAGTACATCGCCTGCCAGCATTCAGTGCTGAGCTGTAGGACAGCACAGATATTATTCTACCAGTGCATATCTTGTAAGCTTTCTATAATCTAACATGCCATCTTTAATCATTTACATTGATGTTTAAACATCTACTTATTACCAGCTTAATAACACTACATGGCCTTCAGCATCTACCCAGTGTAAAAGAATGATTGACGAGCGGATTGATTACACTACCTTATTAATGGCACCTAAAGCTTGCTGTAATATGCATCCATTCATGTTTCAAGAGCAGACTCTTTGATTATTTTACCATGCCCTATAGGGGCTTAACATTAGAAGCATTACCATTTCAGCAAGACCGCTATCTCAAAAGCACGCATAATAATGACATCTTTTGCCTATCAATACGTGCTTTAATTGAAGCTTTGACACTTCACAGTAAAGATTTATCCCTGAAGCTTAGGGAATGGATCGATCAATAGGTAACATTCTTTGATTTAAGAATCTTTGATCTCAGTTGTTTCACTCCGACCCTTCAATGAGGTTTAACCAGTGGTCAAAGTGTGACGCTATTAGGGGTTTCTGGGTACTACAGTATTACTCATTAATTACCAACTTATACTTTCACATTTTCTCTTAAACAAAAAAATATGTATTAAATAATATGTCTTTTTATTTTAACACAATGAAGAACATGTCTTTTAAAGTTGGGATCCACATAGCTTTACTATTATATTTAACATTAACAGGTTAATGCTTTCCTGAATCAGATGCAGTTTTGCTACTTTGTATTGGCATTTCAACTAGGGAATTTACTTAGGCTGCTGCCAGGGTAGTGCTGAGCGGGCGAGTGCGCTCGCGCTGGCCACACACATTGCTGCAATGTGTTTCATCGCGGCCAGCGTGAGCGCGCTCGCCCGCTCAGCACCACCCTGGCAGCAGCCTAAGTAAATTAGTGAGTGAGTGAGCGCCTGCGCATGCTTGGCACTTAGCTGCTTGTCGAAGCAAGCAAAATTAAATTTGACTCTCGCTCACGCGTTACGTGAGCGGTTCGCCCAACGAGGGCGAACCAGCTCCGTGACGTCATGGCCGCTCCCCCCGCACGTACCTAGCCGGCCACAAATCACCCGGACGAGCAGGGAGTGTGACGTCACCGCGCTTGAGCGCCAGTGCGCCCAATCCCTGCCTGGCCGCAGACTTAGAATAAGTAAGCATGCTTATGGAGAAGTAAATTATAGGGCATGCTACATTCAACAACAAATAGCTATGTTTTCATTTCTTCATTACTTTACTCAAGTGAGGTTCTGTACACACTCAAAGCAATGTAGTAGGCTCTACAATTTGCTCACAATTCCATACACGTAATTAATTGTGATAATCATTTGTGTCATCTGTAAAAAAAAAAAAAAACGTCTTACAAATTAAAAAAAAAGCAAATGTTCACTTGTATTTGTAGAAGTGAGCAGACAACACTTATTTAAAGGTTCTGCTACAGATGATATCATACACAGATACACAGGTGGTCCTCAGTCATCCGACGGAATCCGTTCTGCGAAACCAAGGCAAATAGTGAACTGTCGGATTGCAAATCCAATGTCAATCCACAACCATGAGCGTCGGAATTAATTATGACACGTCGGATAATCCGTTCGTTGTAAAATGAAAACGGTGCATACCGAAGACCACCTGCACTATCACAGCTTGCTTAGCCTAGCTCCCAGACATCAAGTCAAACAGCGAACCACTCGTCCCTCCTTTGTGTACTTTAGCCTTGTTGTGTAGTCCCCGGCTATGATACTCACTCCAGTCATTCTTGCATTCTCATGCTCCTGTCTATCATTTAATCTATGTTGCAGGAGTGGAGTTGAAAGACCTCTTCGGTAATGAGGACATCCCTCTGGCAGCTAATGGGGTTAAAGATGCAGTCTTGTCTAGGAATGCAATAGATAGTTTGGGGCATAAGTCCCAACGACAGTGCTCAATCTGATTCGGACTCAATAAAGATCCAAACTTGAAAAATCAATGTCCACATATCATGGTAGAAACAGAAGCACATAAAGCCAAAAGATAGAGCATTGGACCCAGTGTTTGAGATACAGCGATTGTACTATAATGTATAACTGCCCATATGCTGGAGTTATTGAGGGTCGACTTACCATCATTCTTGTATAACTCTGCAGAGCATGACATCCTCACTGCAAAACTGTTCCCAGTCAGCAATTCCCATATTGAGGGGAAAAACAATACTCACAAGTGGCAGCTTCTCATGGTGCGTGCATCACGCTCAGAAGAAGTGTAGAGAAGAAATCCTTGGATTACATCGGTGCACAGCAAGGTAGGAGAAGGGGACCAGCAGGGTGTGGGTGAAAAATATTATTTATTTAAATCACATGGTAACGGAAACAAACACTGACGCGTTTCGGACAGAAATTGTCCTTTATCAAAGAGCTGATTCGCGTCATTCCCCCTTACAGTCTTATTGAATACTCCCCGCCCACCTACGTCACAGCGCTGCGTAGTTTTGGCGCGAAAATCGCCGAGGTATAATCTCATTGGTCAGAACTTTCAGCCAATAGAACAGCTCAGTGCCATAGGTGTGTAGCGAGAGGAGGGGAGTGACGCGCTCCTCTCACCAGCACGCAAACCCCTCCACTGACACAGAAAGCAATGCTGCCTAGTTACACTCCACAATCCCCTAACATGAACATTCAGCCTCTTGTAAAAATACATTATCAAGTGTGGGAACGAGTGAACAAGTAGGCAGAATGGGAGGGAAGGAGGAAGGATGGGGGGGGGAGAACGAAGGGGAACAAAGACTATTAAAGAGGAAGAAGAAAAATCAAATAAGATCAGTATAACAAAATACACTAAGCTAGATAAATCATGATAAAAACAAGAACAACATATATAGCAAACATTAAAAACAGATAACAATTAATCTGCGAATCTAAAACTGAAATGGAGGCAATACATAGAATTAAAGAACAATGTTAAACCATAACTCATTACAAGTGACTATAAATCTATAAATCTTGTAACAATTAATTATATAGAGAGACATGTATTTCCCCATATATCATTACTTGGAAATATTGTCAGATGAACGGACAGAACACAGGTGTGAAATGCAAGGTAATGATATAAAACATATTTCAGAATCATAATGGATATTGAGGTCCAGATGGAACAGCAGTTTATGCAAAAGACTTTGTTTAACTTTTGAAAAACCAATTAAACACAGATGTTCAACAACCTTACTTGACATATAAAGCATATAAAGCAAGTATAGAGAGATGTATATTCTTCACCATTAATATCCAATGAACGAATATATATTTGAACAAATGATTATTTCAAAAAATGTTTGAGTTCCCAGTCCTGGTTCATGCCCCTGGGTGCCAATGTCCCAAGGGCATAAATCCAGAACATCTCCCTACAATTCAATGATGCCTCTCTATGTCCTCTCTAGGATGTATAGGGATGTTTTCAATTGCACTGTATGTAAATGTAGTGATTGATCCTAAGGGGCATGTGTTGAAGTGGCGAGCTACAGGAAAACGATCATCGCAGTTCCTGATACTGCGGATATGCTCAGTGATTCTAACTTTAAGTGCTCTGATGGTCCTACCTATATAGCCACTCCCACATGCACACCTTAATAGGTAAATGACAAAATTCGTATTGCAGGTCATAAATGACTCAATACGGTATACATGGTTGGTATGGATATTTTTTTAAAGATTTTAATGGTTCAGCATATTTACAGAGATTACATTGCCCACATTTAAAGAATCCCCTGGGTAATTTTTTAATGCTATTCTTCTTAGAGCAGTATAAACTGGGTGAAACATAGTTGCCAATGGTCTTCGCTTTTTTGAATACCATTCTGGGGTTAGACATAGTATACACATCAAGGTCTGTGTCTAATTTTAAAATTCCCCAATGCTTTTGTAAGATAAATCTAATCTGCTCAGCTTGTTTAGAGAATGTGGTTATGAATAATGGCAACTGGTTTGTTGCATTATTATGGATATATCTATTGGGTTTCCTCTTCCTCAGAAGTTGTTCCCGATCCATTTTCAAAGCATGGTTAAATGCAATTTCCAAGTCCCTCTATCCATAACCACGATTCCTGAACTTGTTCTTAAGTTCTTCCGCTTGTACCATAAAGGACTCAGGAATTGTCCTTTGGGAATGCCCTTAATAAGTGATCTTGGATGGGCGCTGTTTGATCTGAGCAGAGAGTTTATGGAGTTTATTTTTCTGTAGATATTAGTTTGTATTTGTTGACCAACATCTATATACAAATGTAGGTCCAGGTAATCAATCTGTGTATCATGGTATGAGTGGATGAACTTCAGGTTATACGTATTTGCCCCAAGATATTTAAAAAAAGCGTGTAGTGTGTCAGTATCCCTATTCCAGATAAACAATAAGTCATCAATGAAACGACGATAAAAAATGATGTGTTCTCTAAAGGGATTAGTGTCACCAAAAATGTGAGTGGTCTCCCAAAATCCCATGAAAAGGTTCGCGTACGAAGGTGCAAATGACGTGCCCATAGCTGTCTCTTGTGACTGTAAATAAAATTGTGTATCAAACATAAAATGATTGTGCTGTAACAGAAACATGACTGAATCCAGTAAAAACGTGCTTTGTGCCGATAAAGGACAATTTCTGTCCGAAACGCGTCAGAGTGTTTGTTTCCGTTACCATGTGATTTCAATAAATAATATTTTTAACCCACACCCTGCTGGTCCCCTTCTCCTACCTTGCTGTGCACCGCTGTAATCCAAGGATTTCTTCTCTACACTACTTCTGAGTGTGATGCACGCACCATGAGAAGCTGCCACTTGTGAGTATTGTTTTTCCCCTCAATATGGGAATTGCTGACCGGGAACAGTGTTCCAGTGAGGATGTCATGATCTGCGGAGTTATACAAGAATGGTGGTAAGTCAACCCTTCACTAACTCCAGCATATGGGCAATTATACATTATAGTACAATCGCTGTATCTCAAACACTGGGTTCAATGCTCTATCTTTTGGCTTTATGTACTTCTGTTTCTACCATGATGTGTGGACATTGATTTTTCAAGTTTGGATCTTTATTGAGTCCGAATCAGATTGATCACTGTCATTGGGACTTGTGCCCCAAACTATCTATTAGATGACCTGAATACAGTGGCTTATCTGAAGAAGACATTAAGTTGTTTTATATCAAATGCTTTTTGGGGACCAGCATATGTCTGTTTGGACGGTGTGATCATATTGTTTTTCATTTTTAATATTGGTATACGGGTGACATTTTCTGACAATGGAGGATGATATAGAAGACCTGGAATCAGGTGACTCAATGAATAATACATTTGTTCAAAAGTGTGCGGACAATTCAGGGAGGAAACGCAGGGCAGCATACCTCTTTGATAATGTGATACAGGATGCGTGTAAAGATAATGCTGATCTTGAGTTATATTTCACAAAATTAGAAAAGATTCTTTTAACAAACATCAGACTCTGGTGGGACATTACTACATTAGATAACTACATTCTCACAAAGAGGATACCCAGAGGTCTTCGCGTTAAGAAGACGCCATCTTTTGGCTTCCCGTCCAAGGATTTTGAACAGGAATTGACCAAAGTATTAGATGAATGCTCTATGAAGTTAATGGATCTGATTATTAAGACCAAAGTCCAGGAGAGGATTACTGTGAAAAAGAACATAAAAGATTTACAGCAGAAACTTAACACTTTTAAAGATATGGAGGACGTTCAAATGATGGATAAGAGATTATCAAACAATGTGGAAAAAGTTGAGGGAGATATCATGACAAAAAAACAAAAATTTGAGAGAGATCTTATTGATTACGAACGAAACCAGGTCTATGTCTGGCAAAGACCGCCGATATTGAGAACTCCTGCTCGCCAAGAATACGGACAGAAGGGAACCCAGAGTAAAAGGGACCGATCCAGGAAGTCGACACCAAAAAAATCAATTCTGAAAAAATCTCCAGAAACATCGAGTATTTCGGACATTTCTGATGGGGAAAGCCGCCAACACACTGTGTCCTTTTCAACCGATGAGGACACAGATAGATACCGTGATCATACGGATTATGAAGCCCGGAGTATGAGACAGCATGGAGAAGCATCTACCTCATACGATCTTAGAAGAGAAAAGGTCGAAAAAAAACAATCAAAAGGACAAGGCGCTCGAATAAAAGATGGAGCACAAAAGAAAAGGAAAATCGATTCTTGATGGATAATAACAATGTTGTCAATATTTCGGGGATTACTATTCCGGATGGCGAGATGGCTGTCTTGAACAAGGGTCTTAATTTTGCTCTTATGAATGACTTCGACTTGTTCAACACAGTTATTGACCTACAGAAATATGTCCGAAAATTGTCATTGAAAAAATGTTTTGCATCAAAAGGCACATCTGTCGCTGAACCTCCTCCATCGCATGACAGAGGTATTTTAGACCCCTCTCAGACGATTGATGAGATTCAGGTTGACAGATTATCCTTTAAAGAATATGGTGTGCTTCAGGACATGTTAGACTTAGATATGGAAGATAGAGGGTCAGACTCCATAGATAGTGAGGAGCAGTTCTCGTTTCTGAGCGGTACAAACACACAGACTTTAGGAGTAAATACATTTTTTGTCCATCTTTCTCCAAAGGTCCACACTTTGGAACGTTTGAGAGATTAGTGGAGAAGGATTTACAAATTCTTGCAAAAGGCTATACCTTCACCACTCCCTCATTATGTCCAAAGAAGAAAGATCCAAAAAAAAAGAGGTCGGATATTATTATTAAGAATGCGGATAAAGGGGGAGCGGTGGTGATCATGCATACAGACGCTTATCGAACAGAAGCCTTGAGGCAGCTATCTAACACCCAGGCATATTGCAAGCTAGATAGAGACCCTACACAGTCATATCTGGCAGAGATTCGAGACCTGTTTGATTTGGGAAGGGAGTTGGGAGTACTCACTAATCAGGAATCATCTTATCTTTATAATTCGTTTCCCATCGTGCCTATCTTTCACCATCTCCCAAAGATCCATAAAACTCTAATCTGCCCTCCTGGCAGACCAATTATATCTAGTATTGGATCTTTGGGAGATGGTCTATCTAGGTACGTTGATTATTTTTTGCAGACTTTAGTTAAAACATTGCCCGCTTATTTGAGGGACTCTGCGGATTTGCTTCAGGATATTCAAAAATCAAATGGCTAAATAGTTACATGTGGGTTACACTCGATGTAACCTCCTTATACACGATTATTGATCACACTTTGGGCACGAGAGCTATCAGTCACTTTCTTAATCACTCTAATCTAAATTCGGCACAAAGCACGTTTTTACTGGATTCAGTCAGGTTTCTGTTACAGCACAATTATTTTATGTTTGATACACAATTTTATTTACAATCACAAGGGACAGCTATGGGCACGTCATTTGCACCTTCGTACGCGAACCTTTTCATGGGATTTTGGGAGACCACTCACATTTTTGGTGACACTAATCCCTTTAGAGAACACATCATTTTTTATCGTCGTTTTATTGATGACTTATTGTTTATCTGAAATAGGGATACTGACACACTACACGCTTTTTTTTAATATCTTGGGGCAAATACGTATAACCTGAAGTTCATCCACTCATACCATGATACACAGATTGACTACCTGGACCTACATTTGTATATAGATGTTGGTCAACAAATACAAACTAATATCTACTGAAAAATAAACTCCATAAACTCCCTGCTCAGATCAAACAGCGCCCATCCAAGATCACTTATTAAGGGCATACCCAAAGGACAATTCCTGAGGTTAAGGAGGTTATGCTCCACACAAGAGTCCTTTATGGTACAAGCGGAAGAACTTAAGAACAAGTTCAGGAATCGTGGTTATGGATAGAGGGACTTGGAAATTGCATTTAACCATGCTTTGAAAATGGATCGGGAACAACTTCTGAGGAAGAGGAAACCCAATAGATATATCCATAATAATGCAACAAACCAGTTGCCATTATTCATAACCACATTCTCTAAACAAGCTGAGCAGATTAGATTTATCTTACAAAAGCATTGGGGAATTTTAAAATTAGACACAGACCTTGATGTGTATACTATGTCTAACCCCAGAATGGTATTCAAAAAAGCGAAGACCATTGGCAACTATGTTTCACCCAGTTTATACTGCTCTAAGAAGAATAGCATTAAAAAATTACCCAGGGGATTCTTTAAATGTGGGCAATGTAATCTCTGTAAATATGCTGAACCATTAAAATCTTTAAAAAAATATCCATACCAACCATGTATACCGTATTGAGTCATTTATGACCTGCAATACGAATTTTGTCATTTACCTATTAAGGTGTGCATGTGGGAGTGGCTATATAGGTAGGACCATCAGAGCACTTAAAGTTAGAATCACTGAGCATATCCGCAGTATCAGGAACTGCAATGATCGTTTTCCTGTAGCTCGCCACTTCAACACATGCCCCTTAGGATCAATCACTACATTTACATACAGTGCAATTGAAAACATCCCTATACATCCTAGAGAGGACATAGAGAGGCATCATTGAATTGTAGGGAGATGTTCTGGATTTATGCCCTTGGGACATTGGCACCCAGGGGCATGAACCAGGACTGGGAACTCAAACATTTTTTGAAATAATCATTTGTTCAAATATATATTCGTTCATTGGATATTAATGGTGAAGAATATACATCTCTCTATACTTGCTTTATATGCTTTATATGTCAAGAAAGGTTGTTGAACATCTGTGTTTAATTGGTTTTTCAAAAGTTAAACAAAGTCTTTTGCATAAACTGCTGTTCCATCTGGACCTCAATATCCATTATGATTCTGAAATATGTTTTATATCATTACCTTGCATTTCACACCTGTGTTCTGTCCGTTCATCTGACAATATTTCCAAGTAATGATATATGGGGAAATACATGTCTCTCTATATAATTAATTGTTACAAGATTTATAGATTTATAGTCACTTGTAATGAGTTATGGTTTAACATTGTTCTTTAATTCTATGTATTGCCTCCATTTCAGTTTTAGATTCGCAGATTAATTGTTATCTGTTTTTAATGTTTGCTATATATGTTGTTCTTGTTTTTATCATGATTTATCTAGCTTAGTGTATTTTGTTATACTGATCTTATTTGATTTTTCTTCTTCCTCTTTAATAGTCTTTGTTCCCCTTCGTTCTCCCCCCCCCCCATCCTTCCTCCTTCCCTCCCATTCTGCCTACTTGTTCACTCGTTCCCACACTTGATAATGTATTTTTACAAGAGGCTTAATGTTCATGTTAGGGGATTGTGGAGTGTAACTAGGCAGCATTGCTATCTGTGTCAGTGGAGGGGTTTGCGTGCTGTGAGAGGAGCGCGTCACTCCCCTCCCCTCGCTACACACCTATGGCACTGAGCTGTTCTATTGGCTGAAAGTTCTGACCAATGAGATTATACATCGGCGATTTTCGCGCCAAAACTACGCAGCGCTGTGACGTAGGTGGGCGGGGGGTATTCTATAAGACTGTAAGGGGGAATGACGCGAATCAGCTCTTTGATAAAGGACAATTTCTGTCCGAAACGCGTCAGAGTGTTTGTTTCCGTTACCATGTGATTTCAATAAATAATATTTTTAACCCACACCCTGCTGGTCCCCTTCTCCTACCTTGCTGTGCACCGCTGTAATCCAAGGATTTCTTCTTGTCTAGGAATGCAATGAACCACCTACTGTACTCTCCAAAAAATATTTATACTAGTTTTTAAACATGATAAATGTAAACCTGAGAGGGTTTCCGCTTCCTTTAACTACTCACATTTGTGTAATGTTGTTGTGTTTTGACTAGAGTTGCGTGAATTTGAATCTCTCTCGGATTGAGCAGTTCCTTTGAGCCACAGATTAGTCTCAAAAAGGGGAGGGTGAGAGAGAAAACTGGTATCAGACCCAACTGGACAAGAACCCACAACGACTGCTTTAATAGGCAGCAGCGCTAGCTGTGTACACTGTCTACTAGCATACCTCAAAGGGATGTCTATTTTGTTGATTGTAACCTTGATGGGACTTCACGCACAAAGTAATAATAATATGTACTGTGGGCTATGAGTTACGGAGGCCAGGTGAGATTAAATATAACACAGACTCTCTGACACACACGGTGAAGAACAGCAAATTAAGCAGATGCTAAAAGAAAGTAATATAACAAAGTGACCTGGTGACTTGAACTAGTACTTCTAATCTTAAAAATGATAAGGAGGATGGGACATATTTCCTAAGCAATGTGAGGAGAAGCCTGAGGACCATAATTACTAAGTAATGCTTTTGACGGTAGGGGTAGCTGGCCTCACAAAATAAAGGTGAAGCCCAGCTAGCAACCCTCTAAAAACCATGTTAACTGGCTGTCTCCATAATGTATATTTCAGCCAAATGTATTTAATGTCTGGGGAGGGAATGTAAAATAACTTATGCATAAATATATTGTATTCAAAGCATTTTATTCCATTTTCTAGCAATTCACCCAGTTTAGTGAACCAGTATTGTTCTGTGATACAATTTGGGTGTCAGCCCTGTAATGTGTTAATTGTGTTATGTGACTGTAAGTATCATTTCTATGGAAGGAGACTCAGCAATTCACTTAGCCGAGCGGTTCCATAGAAATGATATGATCAGGACAAAGGTGGGGGAGGGCTGAGTTGCCAAGACTAATGGTGAGTGGTGAAAGGCAGCCAATCAGATCTGGGAATAGGGTTCGCAGCGGAGTAGAGCCCATTGTGTTCCCCAGACTCTGAAGCGCCTACCCAGTGGGAGGTAGAGGACTGGCTAATATAATCAGTTGCCGGGTCTGACCTCTTCTCTTTTCTCTGTACACACTTTCTCTAGGTGACTTAATACATCTCTTGGGTTTAAATATCACCTCTATGCTGACGACACACACATTTACTTTTCAACTCCTGACCTTATACCTGCTGTACAAACCAAAGTTTCTGAATGTCTCTTTGCGATATCATCCTGAATGGCCCTCCGCCGACTTAAACTTAACATGTCAAAAACAGAGCTCCTCCTACCTCCTTCCACATTACTGTTGGAAGTACTATCATTCACCCAGTAGCCCAAGCACGCTGTCTAGGGGTCAAACTCGACTCCTCTCTCACATTCTCAACTCACATTAAAAACGTTTCTAAAACCTGTCGCTTTTTCCACCACAATATTGCAAAGATATTCCTCTGTTGGTCGACTGCTAAAACTCTGACTCAGGCCCTCATTCTCTCCTGTCTTGATTACTGTAACCTCTTGCTGTCCGACCTTACTGCCTCTCACCTGTCTTACCCTATAATCTATCCTAAATGCTGCTGCCAGAATCACTCTACCCTTTCCTAAATCTGTCCCAGCGTCTCCCCTGCAATCACTCTCCTGGCTTTCTATCAAATCCCGCATCTTGCACTCAATTCTCCTCATTTTTAAAGCTTCACACTCTTCTGCCCCTCCTTACATCTCAGCCCTAATGTCTCACTATGCACCTTCTGCTCAAGGATGTCTTCTCTCCACCCCCTTTATATCTAAAGCCCTCTTCCGCCTTAAACCTTTATTACTGACTGCCCCACACCTCTGGAATGCTCTTCCCCTCAATACCCTAGAGTAATTGAGGTCTAAGACCAGTCACTCTATACACCACACAGAAGAGAGGTTGTGTGACCTGATAAGGGTATGGCGCGTAGGGAGGAATATCTTCATTGATAGGGTGGAGTATTGCCCTAAAAATGGTCCTGTGAGCGTGTACTTCGTCCAAGTGGCTGATAGTGAGGGCAGGATAGTTAAAAAATCCTGACCCTAGACATCATAATTGATGGGAATAGGGATTCTCCATGTTGGGAGTAACCCATGTTATCTCATCATAGTTAAGGATGTAAGGGTTAAGAACCCACTGTATGAAACATATCGGTATATATTACCTGTATATCAATGTTATTGGTTATGTTAATGCCATGTTGTGTTATGATCCAGGCTCATCACTGAAGGATGGAACCACCAAATTTGGCTCCAAGTGGGGGCATTGGATTTCCACCAGAGGGAGAGTGTAGCCATGTCTGGTTTTGGCTACCAGTCAGCCCTCCCTGACATGCAAGCCCTGGTAACAGGTGCAGGCAGTGTCAGGACCAATCCAGGGATTTCCCCACACAGTAAGCAGCATCCTTGAGTGACAGGGGAGGATGTTTGCTAAGGCCTGTGTTCTGCCCAATCTGTCTCAGACCTTGGACCTTCCCCCTCTTTTCTTAACGGGCTGCACATCTAAATTTATTCTGTGTCTCTTCCGCTGAAAGAAACAGGTAGTCACGCAGAGGTGTGCTGGGATCGGACACCTATAATCCCCTCCCCTTGTGGGACTGATTAGTGATACCTTTCCCCCTGACTCCATTAGGGAGTCAGGGAAGAGCAAGGACTGCTCCAGGTGCCCTTGGCCTTGGGTGGATGTCAAGGGACCATCCTGAGGGTGAAGCCCAAGAACTGTGCTGTGCAGTATATGCTCTGTATGCTGTTGGAGAATAAAGTGTTCCAGTGTTCAAATATACTGCTGCCTGGTGTGCAAGCTATCTGGAGGAATAGAAGTAAGTTCTCCTGCAGGTATTGTCTCCACATCCCTGAGCCTTCAGTAGATCAAGGTGCTGTACTTACAGAGATAAAGACAAGTAATGTACCCCAGAAGCCTGTCCAGAGGTCCCCACTACCACCGGCGGATGACTCAGCATCCTGTGAACCAGCATTTAGCCAGCACCATACACCAAGTAATGGCAGAATCTCCCAGAGGGTGGGGGAAACACCATTATTCTAATATCTCGCAACATTACCACCATTTTCCCAAAAGTGTTATGTATATTGCAAATTTAATCTCATTTTTAAGTCAATTTTTTTTACCGTTTGTACAGTTTTTTTAACCTTTAAAAATGTTCATGACTTTAGCCTTTTTTATGCGCTAAATAAATGCAGTTATTTTATCTAATGGAGTTCGATGACTTTAGGCCTTGGCCTTTACCTCCTAGGCCAGGTCCGCAGTGGCCGCTGTGGCGCGCTACAGCATGTGTACCACACACAAGGCATAGCCCTCTATGGGGCAGGCTCCAGTCGGTGGGTGTGCGTGCGCACACAAGCCGCGATGCGTGACCGCCTTGGCCAAAAGACAAGATTTTTGTCTTTTTGAGCGGCGGACGAGCATTGGCAATGTCACGGCGGTTCTGCCAATGAGGGCCGACGACAGGGGGGGGAACAGCCGGTATTGCTGGCCTCCCTGTCGGCAAATCTAGTTTCCACTCTGTGCTGGCAAAGCCGGGCCCTCCCCTTTCCTGGCTGCCGCCCCCTCCCTTCTCTTCTGCAGGACTGCAGGGCCCACCGCTTCCCTCGGCACCGCCCATCTGCCCCTCCCTCCCCAGTCCTCCGCTTTCTGCCTTGTGATGGCCATGCTGCTCCAACAGGCACATCCAAGGGCCCCAGATAAGCCCAAATGCCCCAAGCCCTCCTTATAACAAACAACAAAACAAAGCGCAAAACGCTCATCGTGAAATTGTAAAAAACAGTGTTTATAAAATAAGTGGTTCAAGGTTAAGCGTACATCAAATCAGACTTAATCAGGCACATAAAGCTACACCGTAGCTGTTACCAGTGGCTGCGATCAGGAACTGTAGGGGACTCCCTCAATGAGAATCTCTCTCCCTCTCCCGCACGATCAGCTGGCATTGTTAGTATCCAGTCCTGCTGCTTACTATACTGCCTGATACTGCTAAAGCGTGTCTGAATTGAGATTACCAACTTCCTCTTACCAGGAAGCTACCTGGTTGTCACCATCCAGGGACAGCACAACCTGCGGTGCATATGCCCGAACTGCCAGCTCCCTGGGTACGATGCTAGCCCCACTGCGCAGTGTCAGTACTGCGCGGCTTTCTTCATGCAGCTTGCCAGCCCTGTGCCAGCCAACACCGTTTTCCTGCCAATCGACCAGTCCTCCACACCAACCGGTGCGGCCCCTACAACCTTTACCGTGGTACCTACCCAGGCCTACCCTGATATCTACAGCGCGGATGACATTGTGTTCCCTAACCATCGCCTCCGGATGCCCACGTGGTCCGGTGTCAGAATCGGAGCCAATTGTGGTACCTGTCGTGCTGTTCCAGTCAGTTCCAGGCCCAGAACCAGTGCAACCTGTACCCTATGACCGGGAGGGTGAGTTGACTGCCCCGGAGGATGTGTGCTTGCCCTCCTCAGAAGATGACGCTGGCAGCCTACAATCCGTGGCCTGCAACCCGATAGAACATCGACCCAGGAGACTTGTGGAGGAAAGTCAACTACCTTCAATCGGAGGCGAAGTCCCAATCCAGAGACGTCCATCCAAAAGGCCGTGGTGCATCCGGAGCCCGGTGGAGCCCCACGCCCATGGAAAACGCCAGATGCAGTGAAAGAGCCACGTGCGGAGGATCAGGTAGAGCCAGAGGACGTCTCCTACCTTCGGATGGGTGAAGCTCCAATGTTTTACTTTCACCAGGATCCTTCTGTGGCCTATCCTGATGAGGAGCCAGGCGGGGCCTTGTTCAGTGTGCTACGGGGTGATGCACTTCTGGCGCAGCCGGACGTGACATCATCCTCGCCGCTGGCCCGGTGCCAGCCTGGGGCTCTCGTGAGATTGGCCCTCTCTGCTGATGTCACCAAGATGACGCCCGTTACAGCTGTGGAACCTTTGCCGGGACATACTGCGGTGAGTGCTGGACAGTCTCCTACTGACACTCCACTAAACAGGCTCCGATCCACAGGAAGGGGTCACCGGATCCCTGATGCCACCCCAACACCACCCCCCTGGGGCCGTGGTAAGCCTGCACCACATGGACTAGCCATGGACACTGCTAGGCCCCATTCACCAGCCTTTACCACCCATGTCCCTTCCCATGCCACCCCTGTACAGGACAGTGCCATGACCCCCTCCACTAGATCTGCCCGTGCTATGGGTATTATCTCTGCTCCTGTTGACCCGATCTTTGTGCTGTCCCATTTTCCCAGTGATGATCTGTCCCCTGGTTTGTCCGCTGATCTAAGGGACTAGGATTTTGAGGGGAGGAATGGTTGGTCTGATGAGTCAGAGGGATAAATATCTATGTCTAGTAGCATACCAGTGGCTAAATCCCCTGGGTCATTCAGGACCTTTAGAGAATCCTCTTTATCTCAATAATCCGCCACGTCTGGAGCATCATCACAGATGGACACTAGGCCCAGTAGCCCAAAACCAAACCAGTTGTCCGGATGAGATTGATGCTAATAGGGATGAGTGGCTAAAGCAGGCAGTACTAGACCATCTGCAGTCTAAAACTACGGTACAAATGTTTATAGAGGAGTCCCGAATGTGTAGCATCATGCGGGAATGGATAGTGGCACGGAACATCTATAAGAATAGGGTGGAACTGCGACAGAGGCCTGGTCCCCCTAAGATACATTTCATATGGACCAAGGATTTCGATGGGCGGGTGTGTAAAGCCAGACACCAAGTTCTATAAATAGAAATCCTAATCCTCTTCATGTTGGAAGAATTTTCAGTTATTATCATTGCTGTTTATCAAAAGTTGATATGGGTTAGTAATGTCTGTATGCTGTGCATTGGTTTATGTCATGATATCTGATGTAACCTTGTGTTGTATTGCAGGCTCCAGGTTAATGGATGGTGCCCTAAATTGGTTCCTAGTGAGGACATGGGATTTTTCGCCTAGGTAAGAGTGTAGCCGTTGCTGGTCCAGGTTATACTTTCTGCCCCCTGTAGGTCCTAGTAGCTAAAGGCAGTGTCAGGCTATCCTGTGGGGTTTACCTCTCCTCCCCCCCTCATGCTGCCTCTCTGAGTGACAGAGTGGAGGTGAACTGGGTCTGTGTATAGCCAATCATGGTGTAGACCTTGCGCCCTCCCCCTCTGTGTCTTAGGGAGAAAGTATTCTAAATTATAGTCAGTCCATGTCTCTCCCTCCTGGGGTAGACACATGCAGTTCAGTTCCCCCTCTCCTGGGGCTGACTGCAGCAGAAAGATCTGAACAGAGTGCCAGGCCTCAAGACTGCAAGAAGGCCTGTACCATCCAGAGGTCTGGGACCTATCCTAAAACCCTATGCATTCACTGTAATAACAGCAGTAGCTGCTACAATAAAGGATCATGTTTTATACACCCCTGTCTAAGTTACAATCTATTGGGTAGGGGTATACTTGAAGGCTGTAATGGTGGGGACTGTCTCCAGCAACCCTGGAGCCTGCTATGACTAGAGGCGTTGCACCAAAGACTGGAATTCAGCCTGAGGATCACTAAAAGCCTGTCCTGTTTCTCCATACCATCGTGGACGCCTATCTCTCCTGAAACCTCACAGCTAACAAGCACCATGACACCTATAGCTTTAGCAAGATCTCCCATTGTGGGGGAGGCAGTGCTACACTTAGATGCGTTCTCCTTTAATGTAGTACATATTGAACTCAGCAGCCGAAATAAAGATCTCGTCCCACTCTTCCTCCTCTAACACTTCGTCTAAATCTTCTTCCCATTGGGACATGTAGTGTAGTTTGAGTGTGCAGGACCAGAACAGGTTACCTCTTTGTACATTTGAGATGTAAGTCCACTCGTGTCTGTTTCTAATATACAGAGCTTTTCAAAATTTGTTAATGGGGGCGGGATGTGAATTTGTTATAAAATGCTCAGATCTGGAGGTATCTAAAAAAAATCTGCATGGGGGATGTCCTTTTCTGACTTAATTTGTTCAAATGTTTTAATATTTTTCCTGGCCTCCAGATCTCTGAGTCTAATAAACCCTTTCTGTTTCTAGATTACAAAATCTTTGCTATTCAGATCCGGAGAAAAGTCTGGGTTGTCAAATAAGGGGGTCATTAATGGTAGTCAATATACATCTGAATTTAGAGGCCTCCCAGTTTGCTAGAGAGTTGGTCATTGAGGACAGCGGTTCTCCAAATTTGATTGTGCAGCTCAAGCGGAGCGCAGATTTCTTTCTCCAATGCTACCCATCTTTTAAGACTGGGGACTATGTGCCATTGGGTAGAATGTCCAATGAGGAATTCCGGGGCTCAGAGTAATCAAACAATAGAGGAGAGACTGTTGAGGTCTCCCCTCAGCATATATGTATTGCCTATATATCAATCACTGATCATGTCCACAAATCCTTATAAGGAGCATCAGTCTAAGGGTGTCCAGTACAGAATAAAGTAATGAGATGGCGCCTACCTGGCCTCGCTCCCAATAAGAGCCTGCAGCATCCAGCAAAATAAAATTGGCATCCAAATTCTCTTTTAAATCCAATGAACACCTGGCTTAATCCCCTGAAGTGTTAACTGCACTATACATTCGTCGGACTGGGTAACTCACTGTGGCCGCATGGGGTGAGATGTACCTCTTGTCCTCCTCAATCAGGGTATGGTTAGGAACCTTGATAAAGCGCACTATGCATGAAACATGTCGGTCTTATTGTCAATGATTCATGAAACTTTTTATATATTCTCAGTCACCCTCTTTCTTCATTAGTGGTGCGTCCCAGTTTTTCCAATTTTTGTGTTATGTGCCACTGGGAAATTTGGCATAATTGTGCCGCTTTATAGTAAGACAACAAGCACAGTACCGCCAGCCACCGCTAATGTTGGTCTTTTTAATATCTTTCTCCTTACTCTCGGTCTTTTGTATCTCCAAATAAACTTTGAGATGAAAGACTGAAGGGCGAGTATATCTTTCAGCACTACCGGCACTGGAAGGGTCTGGAACAGATAATGGATACGGGGGAGTATGTTCATTTTGATACAATAAATGTTGCCACTCCATGAGATATTGTATGTGGACCATGTTCTGATGTGTCCTCTCAGAGGTTGTAATAATTTTGGAAAGTTTGCTTGATATAGGGTTTTATAATTGTTTGTGATATGAACTCCAAGATATTTAATGGCATGGGGTTGCCAGTAAAATTTACAATTGATCGCTATTAGTTTCTCCGTTTCTAAGTTAATATTTAGAGCTTCAGATTTCGTTTGATTGATTTTGAATCCTGAGATTCTATGACATTTCCCTAGAAGACTGAATAGCTTGGGCAGAAAGGTGAGGGGCCTTCACAACGTTAATATAACGTTGTCCGCCTAGAGAGCCACTTTGTGCGTTTGATTATTTATTTGTATTCCTGATATAGTAATATATGTATTGGGGGTTAGTTATATGTATTGGGTGTTTATTTATATGTATTGTTTTTTTTTTATATGTATTGGGTTTTTGTTTTTTGTATTGGGTCTTTTTTTATATGTATTGGGGTCTTTCTTTAGATGCATTGGGGTCTTTTTTTAGATGCATTGGGGTCTTTTTTTACTGCTGCGGCAGACTTTATTCTTACTAATCACCGGCTTGTACCTGGCATGTTCCTGGAATGCCACACTGTTCATCCGGAGCATGCCGGGCTCCTTTTGCCTTCCCAGCCAGGCGCATGCCCGGCTGACGCGCGGTTGATGTGTTAATTGATAATGGTTCAGGATTTACTAGGCTGCAATGCTTCGCGTGTCCGCCAGATGGCATAAATTCATGAATTGTAATGCAGTATATATATGTATATGTATATACAGTATATATACAGTATATATATATATATATATATACTGTATAACAACAACCCCTATAACCCCTAACATACAGTACTGTACACATACAGTACAGTACTGTATATGCACATCAATGATACTGTAGGCCATCCCCTGGCGAGATGTGTTTGCAGCAGAGAGAGAACCGCTGCTCTCTCTGCGCAAACATCGGCACATTAAAAATTATTTAAAATACATTTTTATTCAGTATAAATAAAACACATATATAAATAAACACTCGTTCCTTACCTTAGCGGCTATGTGCTATGGTAACGAAGCAGCATTTCTGTATTTTAATAATATTGTACAGTGAGCAGGGGGTTCCCTGAGCCAGAAATTAATGCTCAGGGGACCCCCTGCTCCTGCACAATATTATTAAAAATACAGAAATGCTGCTTCATTACCATAGCGTATAGCCGCTAAGGCAATGAAGGGGTTAACTCACCGTGCCCGCTTTATTGTGGGTAGCGGGGGTGGGTGAAGGAGGTATTTAGCCCTTGGTTTGAGTTTAGGACTTGCGGGGGGGTTGCGGGTGCACTTAACCCCTTCACGGCCGTAGCAGTTAATACCACTACGGTCATGAAGGGGTTAACCCCTCCCACTACCCCCCCGCAAGCCCTAAACAACTACGTTGGGGATAATACCCCCTTCACCCACTCCCGCTACCCACAATAAAAAAAACTCACGCTACCCACAATAAAAAAAACTCACACACAGCAGCCGCCCAAAAAATAAATAAATAAATCTAAATAAATAAATGAATATAAATAAATACATTTAAAATACATTTTTATTCATAGTGTAGATGTGCAGGGGGTCTCCGGAGCTGAACCGTGTTGGTTTCAGGTCGGGGGACCCCTTGCTCCCCGAGATACAGGCCCCTTTATGAGGTGCCGGTATCCCTCTGCATTTAAAGGTCCCGATCACGTGACCGCGACATGTAAACCAAGCAGAGGGATACCGGCACCCCCTAAAGGGGCCTGTATCTCGGGGAGCAGGGGGTCCCCGGACCTAAAACAAAAATGTTTCTGCTTCGGAGACCCTCTGCACATGTACAGTATAAATAAAACACATATATAAATAAACACTCGTTCCTTACCTTAGCGGCTATGTGCTATGGTAACGAAGCAGCATTTCTGTATTTTAATAATATTGTACAGTGAGCAGGGGGTTCCCTGAGCCAGAAATGAATGCTCAGGGGACCCCCTGCTCCTGCACAATATTATTAAAAATACAGAAATGCTGCTTCATTACCATAGCATATAGCCGCTAAGGCAATGAAGGGGTTAACTCACCGTGCCCGCTTTATTGTGAGTAGCGGGGGTGGGTGAAGGAGATATTTGGCCCTTGGTTTGAGTTTAGGACTTGCGGGGGGGTTGCGGGTGCACTTAACCCCTTCACGGCCGTAGCAGTTAATACCTCTACGGTCATGAAGGGGTTAACCCCTCCCACTACCCCCCCGCAAGCCCTAAACAACCACCGTTGGGGCTAATAGCCCCTTCACCCACTCCCGCTACCCACAATAAAAAAAACTCACACACAGCAGCCGCCCAAAAAAAAAAAAATGAATATAAATAAATACATTTAAAATACATTTTTATTCATAGTGTAGATGTGTAGGGGGTCTCCGGAGCTGAACCGCGTTGGTTTCAGGTCCGGGGACCCCCTGCTTTACGAGATACAGGCCCCTTTATGAGGTGCCGGTATCCCTCTACATTTAAGGTCCCGATCACGTGACCGCGGCCTGTAAACCAAGCAGAGGAATACCAGCACCCCATAAAGGGGCCTGTATCTCGGGAAGCAGGGGGTCCCCAGACCTAAAACCAAAGCGGTTCAGCTCCGGAGACCCTTTGCACATCTACACTATGAATAAAAATTTATTTTAAATGTATTTATTTATATTCATTTATTTATTTAGATTTATTTATTAATTGTGCTGCTGCTGTGTGTGAATTTTTTTTATTGTGGATAGTGGGGGTGGGTGAAGGGGATATTAGCCCCAACGGTGGTTGTTTAGGGCTTGCGGGAGGGTTGCGGGTGCACTAAACCCCTTCACGACCGTAGCAGTATTAAATGCTACGGTCGTGAAGGGGTTAAGTGCACCCGCAACCCCCCCCGCAAGTCCTAAACTCACACCAAGGGCCAAACACCCCCTTCACCCACCCCCGCTACCCACAATAAAAAAAATTCACGCACAGCAGCCCCACAATTAATAAATAAATCTAAATAAATAAATACATGAAGATAAATAAATATATATGTATATATATATACAGTATATATATATATATATATATATATATATATATATATATATATATATATATTATATATATATACTGTATATATATATATATATATATATATATATATATATTATATATATATATATATACTGTATATATACAGTATATACATAATAACAATCCCTATACATATACAGTATATACTATATATATATATATAATATATATATAATATATATATATATATATATATATATATATAATATATATATATATATATATATATATATATATATATATATATATATATATATATATATATATATACACACACACAGTATATACACACACATGATGAACCAATATACAAATAAATGTAGAAGGGTTATCAATACCATACGGTCCTACAAACAACACTTCTCCATACAGAGAGGATGTGACGTCATTGAAAGCTTGTCACATGGTACTAGAGCCAATCAGAGCGTGGCAATTCCATCCCTACTCTGATTGGCTGTAGTACGTCACATCCTTTTTCCCCCCAAGCCTCTGTCACATGGTATACTAGAGCCAATCAGAGTAGGGATGGAGTTCCCACGCTCTGATTGGCTACCATACCATGTGAGTGCGGCCATGTGTCTTTTCATGACGTCATCTTAAAGGCAATTGAAGCAAAGCCATTCTGATTGGCTGTGCTTTCATTCCCTTTAAGTGACGTCATCATTTATTTTTTTATCGGCCAAAACACATGGTTTTCACGGCCCAATCAGGACCGTGGGAACCATGACGAAAAATGTGACGTCATAGGCCTTTAAAAGCCTATGTCGTCTCATTTTGAAGCCAGACGCCGTGGAGGAAGGACCTCCGGGGAAGTAAAAAGGCCAGGGCGTGGCCGAGGATGGAAAGAAGACCCCGCCCCGCCTGGAAGAAGATAGAAGAAAGAAGAATACAGATGAAGATGGATTACAAATAGAAGACCCGTGGATTGATTTGGATTTTTAGATTAAAGTTTATTTTTTTATGGTTTATTATTTTATGGGTTATTGTGCCTGGTGGATTGGTTCGTGAGTAAGGTGCACAACGGGAGTCGGTGGGGGCAAGTAATGGTAAGTGAATTAAAGAAATGTATTTTATTTAACTTGTTAATTTTTGCAAAAGCTTTTTTAACATGTGTATTTTTTTTTTTTGTGGTATATCATTTCTTGCCACTGTATGTATGTATATATGTCTAGAGAGATATATACATACAGGGTAAGAAGTGATGTTGTTTTAAAAGCTTGATTTGATGTGTTTTAAATTAATTTGTCTATGCTGCTATGCTTTATTGTGAGTTTAAAGTATTTTAAAATTAGATAGATGTAATCGTTGGTATTGTATTGTGTGTTGCCTTGGTTTTAAAGGTTGTATTCTGGTCGGTACTGTATTTTTTCACAGGCTAAATTGTTCTGCTCCAGGCGTGAATTAGTTAATTGTTTAATTGTTCGGGATGGAGTATGAATTGTTTAGGGATGTAAATAATGATTGCTAATTGATTTTTGTTTACTTGGTTGATTCATTTGCAGAATGTATATGGTGCATAGATTTTATGCATCATTTATATTGGAATGTGAGGTGTTTCATTGGCTTTTCATTGGATTGTGATGATTTAGATTGTAAAATCAGTTGGGATTATTAAAGGAAATTGATTTTAATGTAGTGTGTCTATGGAGAAGTTCTATGGAGCAGTGTTATTTGTAGGACAGTATGGTTTTGATAACCCTTCTACATGTATTTGTATATTGGTTCATCATGTGTATGTATATACTGTATATATATATTCTGTATATATCTCTCTCTCTCTCTCTGTATATATATATAGTTGCATGATGAAGCCACTGTACAAATTCATGGGTGAAGGGTGGGTATCGGGCCACTGTGGCTTAACCCCTTAATCACCTTCGCGGTTATTATCTGATAAGGTGTTTAAGGGGTTAATTGATATCTGAATGTAATTGCAATGTATTGGCTTTGTATTTGCTATGTATGTTGCGGGCAAGACAAGGATTTTGCTGGCGACGGACACTTTGTATTGATGAGGTCAGTAGTACTTTATTTATTTGTATTTTCTAGTTAATGTTTTTAATAATGGGCAATTAATCTATTATCCATATCTGGATAATAGTTATTTTGCACATTATTGTACTGTAGGTGTTGGGGGGGAGGGTGTATGTATTGAATGTATAGGCCAGGTTTATTTTTTTTACATTCAGGGTTGGTTCCGTGGTTCTGCGTGGGACCTCTTGAGACCACCTGCGGGTATCCTCGTGTATCCCAAGGGTATCAGGCTGGTGGTTCCACGGGTGACACATGCGGGGATGAAGCGGTGGTCTCACATCTGTGGGGGCACCGCCGACCCATAGTCTGCGGGAATGACGATGTGTGGTCCCACTTCTGTGGGGGCACCGCCGACCCGTAGGAGCGAGGATGATGATGTGTGGTCCCACTTCTGTGGGGGCACCGTGGACCCGTAGTGAGCACCCGTAAGTTCCCCAGACCCCCGAGGCAACCACCCGAGGCCCCGCAGACACCTGTGGGTCTGACCCGGGGCTCCCAGACATCCGCAGGCCTACCGTGGGGACCCAACTGTGGCCCACGGTGACCCAAGGGGACCACCTGGGGGCCATGGTGCTGGCGGGATCCACCAGCAGGCCTCCAGAACCTGTGTAAAAAGGGCTGCTGGTAAACTGTATGTCTGTCCAGGTGCCCCGCCAGCCCACCGGGGACTCGCGTGGGGCTGCGTTATGAACCCTGTATGTAAAAGGATAAATCTTGTATTTATGGGGGGGCACAGGGGGTGGGTAATGTATTTAATAAATATAATGCTGTTTATTGTGGGTCACTGTACTGTTTTTATTGTGGGTACTGGGGGTGGGGGGGGGGTGTTTCCCCAACGGTATGTGGGTAGGCCTCCCTTGTGGGTACTGGGTGGTTAGGCCTCACGGGGGGGGGTTAGTGGGAGGGTATGTAGGCATCCCGAGTGGTGGGTGAGGGTGGGTAACCCCTTAATGACTGTAGCGGTTAATAACCGCTATGGTGATTAAGGGGTTAGGGGACATTACTTTGTATGTTTTAATTTTTGTCTCTTTTTTGCAGCAGCGGAGGGGCCATGTGCAGGTGGGTAGTGGGTAGTGGGTGTGGGTGTGGTTATTTACACGGGATCCCCCTCCCTACATTTACATACAGTACACTGCACTCACAGAAAACACAGGCCAGGCAGATTTAACTGACACAATAGGGGGAGGGGGGCTTACACAGATTAGTCAAAGCAGGGAAGTTTAGCAGACACAATAGGGGGAGGGGGTTTTACATAGATTACAGTGAAGGCAGGGAGGTTTAAAACACACAATAGGGGGAGGGGTTTTTACATAGATTACAGTGAAGGCAGGGAAGTTTAAAACACACAATAGGGGAGGGGTTTTTACATAGATTACAGTGAAGGCAGGGAGGTTTAAAACACACATTAAAAATATGTATGTAATGTATTTATTGTTTATTCTGCCTTAACCCTTCATTGCCTTAGCGGCTATACACTATGGTAATGAAGCAGCATTTCTGTATTTTTAATAAAATTGTGCAGGAGCAGGGGGCCCCCTGAGCATTGATTTCTGGCTCAGGGAACCCCCTGCTCACTGTACAATATTATTAAAACACAGAAATGCTGCTTCGTTACCATAGCACATAGCCGCTAAGGTAAAGAACGATTCTTTATTTATATATGTGTTTTATTTTTACTGTACATGTGCAGAGGGTCTCCGGAGCAGAACCGCTGTGGTTTTAGGTCCGGGGACCCCCTGCTCCCCGAGATACAGGCCCCTTTAGGGGGTGCCGGTATCCCTCTGCTTGGTTTACAGGCCGCGGTCACGTGATCGGGACCTTCAAACGCAGAGGGATACCGGCACCTCATAAAGGGGCCTGTATCTCGGGGAGCAGGGGGTCCCCCGACCTGAAACCAACACGGTTCAGCTTTGGAGACCCCCTGCACATCTACACTATAAATAAAAATGTATTTCAAATGTATTTATATATAGTCATTTATTTATTTATTTATTTAGATTTATTTATTTATTTTTTGGGCAGCTGCTATGTGCGATTTTTTTTATTGTGGGTAGCGGGAGTGGGTGAAGGGGGTATTAGCCCCAACGGTGGTTGTTTAGGGCTTGCGGGGGATAGCGGGAGGGGTTAACCCCTTCATGACCGTAGCGGTATTAACTGCTACGGCCGTGAAGGGGTTAAGTGCACCCGCAACCCCCCCGCAAGTCCTAAACTCACACCAAGGGCCAAATACCCCCTTCACCCACCCCCGCTACCCACAATAAAGCGGGCACGGTGAGTTAACCCCTTCATTGCCTTAGCGGCTATACGCTATGGTAATGAAGCAGCATTTCTGTATTTTTAATAATATTGTGCAGGAGCAGGGGGTCCCCTGAGCATTAATTTCTGGCTCAGGGAACCCCGTTGCTCACTGTACAATATTATTAAAATACAGAAATGCTGCTTCGTTACCATAGCACATAGCCGCTAAGGTAAGGAACGAGTGTTTATTTATATATGTTTTTTATTCATACTGTAGATATGCAGAGGGTCTCCGGAGCAGAACCGCTGTGGTTTTAGGTCCGGGGACCCCCTGCTCCCCGAGATACAGGCCCCTCTAGGGGGTGCCGGTATCCCTCTGCTTGGTTTACAGGTCGCGGTCACGTGATCGGGACCTTTAAATGCAGAGGGATACCGGCACCTCATAAAGGAGGCTGTATCTCGGGGAGCAGGGGATCCCCTGACCTGAAACCAATGCGGTTCAGCTCTGGAGACCACCTGCACATGTACACTATGAATAAAAATGTACAGTACTGTATGTTAGGGGTTATAGGGGACGGCTTTAAAGACAACAGCTCGCAAACTCCCCCATGCGTTTTTACACGGCATTGCAGTATTGCAGCCAGCGGGAATAAAATGCTTAAATCACAGCCGCGAAAATAACGCTATATACCCCGGGAGAAAATGACACAAAACCGCACATCACCGGGATCTTCTGAAATTCGCGGAGCTAGCCAAGTAAGAATAAAGTTGGTTGCCAGTGTATATGTTTTTGGGTGGGCTTTATATGTATTGGATTTTTTTTTTTAATATGTATTGTTTTTTTTTTTTAAATATGTATTGGATAGGTGGGGGAATTCTTATATGTATTTGGAGGGGTAGGTATATATTTGGGGGGTGGGGAGGTTGTATATATTTGAGGGATGGGGGTGTTTTTTATATGTATTTGAGGGTTGGAAGTTTTTTGCATTGGGCGGGTTTGGTATATACAGTAGTGTGTGAGAGGGAGGGAATGAGTGAGAGTGGGGTAAATGATGCAGGGGGTGAGTGAGGAAAAGAGGGAGTAAGAGTGAGACGCAGGGGAGAGAAATACATGTGAGGCAGGAGGGGCAGGGATTGAGTGAGTGGGGTGATTGATGGAGCGGAGGAGAGTGAGACGGATGGGAGAGAAATACTTGGGAAGATGAAGGGAAATAGAGGGGCCCGTGAGGTGTGAAATGGGGAGGGGGCCTCAATGTGTGAAATGGGGCTCTCAACACTATACAGGGGGGCGGTCAGAACTGTAGTTTTGGGCCCCTGGCCACGTGACATCATGGCCACATCCCCTTAGCCCCCCCGTCGGATCTCCTGCTCTGCTTTGAAAGCACAGCCACAGAACACAGGTCGCGGCTGAAACGAGTGCACGCGCCGCCAGGCGCTCCAGCGCTCATGCAGCCGTGACCACTGGGGCCATAGCCTTACATGTGTTGTGCTGTCAGCTTTGCCTCCTACGCACTGTATTTCATTCCTGAGTCCTTTGCACTGGTACAGGCCATAGTAACGTTTTAAATGGATCTGTCCAAAATGATGAAACGGCTTTCATCCAATGTGAGAATTATCTACAGTATAGATACTGTATAGTACAATAGATAGAATGTGAAAAGTGACACAATCTGAAGTGCACCTACTGTATATGCATGTCATTACCCAGAATCCACCGCTGTACTTTTATTTTGAATATGATCTCAAGCTTCAAAATACCCAAAAGAAGCTCCAAAGCTAAATTAAAAGAAGGGAATGTTTATTGAAGGTCATTCAATCATTCTTACCAATTGGCAATAGAATAACTGCATACATGTGGAGTTAAAAACAAAATAGACTATGTACTTAGCAAGTACTTTTTCTGAGTTGGTAAATAGATGTTACGTGAGTGAATTTTAAAGAATAAGATTATCAACAAAGTTACAATGACAGGCTGGGTAAAGTTAAAATGGAAATGACGGTAACATGGTGACTATCTAAATAGCCAACTTCAAATTAAACAAGAAATCATTATTATGGATGATTTTAATATCAAAAGGATTAAAAACTAATCTTGGCAAATATTTAAGATAACTTTTGGCACATTTGGGCAAACTAATGGTCTTCCTGAAAGAAAAATAATTGAGACTGTGCAGAGATACAAAATCCACCAACGTCCCACTGCATTGTAAAGTTTAATGAATATCCGCAACCTCTGTTTCACAGACCGGCTGGACAGCAACAGCGACGGAAATCAGATACAGTACGGCCTACCTAATGTTTTTGTAAAATTTCCTCCACAGGGTCAATATAAATATTGAGCAAAAATGTGCTGAAATGCTGGACAGATACACAAAATGTCATTCTGAGAATACAATCCTAATTCACATACTGTATATATTCATTCATATATCCATGTGCTGAAGCTTGAGAGCCGGTGAAGTATACACAATACTATAGAGGCCCATAAAAGATTAATCAAGATAGGCAATCAATAACTTCTCAAGTGCTAATAAGCACTGCCACATTCCGTGATATGTTGAGCAGTTCATCATATTTAACCACTTGAAGATTTATAGAAAATCCATTGTTAAAACTAAAGGATGAGGTAATGCTGCACTTAGTAAATGAAGTGCAATTAAAATTTATGTTTGATATTACACATTCCAAAGATCTGTAGAATTCGTTTGATTTCATTTTTTGTGGACACCATTTTAAGGTGCAAGTTATTTTATTCTTACAGCGGTCCCAGGGGAATATCTGGAAATTAAATAACATTCCACAGGACAATATTCCCTGTCAAGCACTTTCAAGTGTAATATCATAATAGGCGAGTATCCTCTCCTCACGTAACGTTATTCCACGATTCTTTATTTCTTTCAAATTATTTGTCATAAAATACCTATAAATAGAACTGAGGCACTGCTCATCGATGTGATTGATTGTCTGGCTATGCAGCAAGCACCTTAATGGCTGGTTAATGGCCAATAAATTATGGGTCTGGACTAAAAGGTCACTGTCGTTGACAATGGTATGTTATAAATTAAACATATCAAATGATTGGTTTTGTAAGTGAATCCCCCTCCCACTACCAAAGAAAACAAATCACGCTGCTATTTATTTGTGCACTTGGAGCAAAATGGCCGACAGCCCGCTAAAACAGTAGTCCTGGTGGGAAGAGAAAAGCAAGCGGTCATTGCACAGGAATGATGACATACCTTAGAGGAAATGACGACACAGGGCTTTTACGTGCAGTATTTGAATTAGCATTGATATCACACTATTATTTACTCAGTAACCGCTGCCCCCCCCCCCATATTACGTGTGATACGTATATGAGGCAGTCATGTGCATATGCTGATGGTTAGAATCCATCAGTGTGGCTGTGTTGCACCTGAGCTTCCTGCAAAATGGAACAATAAGCATTGACATTTACAGTACCAGCTTATTACTATTTTCCTAGGATATTTGCAGTGCATTTTAAACATTTTCAAGAATGGAAAGTTGGAAACTTTAAAACTTAAAAAAAAAAAAAACATGTACTTTGGTATTTTGTATCGAGGTTATAGAATGGAGAGGGCACAGAAAGAAAAAAAGATGGGAGTTGGTGGTAAAATAAAAGTAAGTCATTTACAATGTAATCATTATGCATTGGATTAAATAAGCAGTTAAAGCTTTTGTTCAGATGCTTCAAGTATTAGTTGAAGTAGTAATTATGCTAAAGATTGGTCATCCAGTAGAACCCATTGAAGGTGGATTATTACATGTATTATACTATGCAGGTATAAAAGCTAAGGTACTTGCATATTTTGGGGTCAAGGGCCTAAAGAGTCAGCACCTCTCTACTATAGCTAAGGGTAGATTCTGCGGAGAGCCGGGGATCCCAGACTCTCTGGATTTCGGTAATGCTGTCATTAAGGAACGCAGTCGTTCTATTCTAAGCTCCATTCATAATCAGCACCTTCCCAATGAAGGCAATGCAGCATGTCGTAGCTGATAAAAATGTGGGTCAGGCGTTTATGGTCAACTTGGTTTATGTTGGCGGGACGTTTACTAACTAGGGCTGCGGCTGGGTCAGGATGGATGGTTAGCTGAAGCAGTCGACTGATAAGTTAAAATGCGAGTCTATAGTGGTTAGGATTTCGTTCGCATTTGGTGGCAATGGTACGGATGGATATACTGTGCATTTTTATTTAGTGGATATACGGTCAATAGAAAACAGTTGGCTTCGATGATTTGGTTGACTTAGGTCTGCCACAGTTGAGAAGTGAATAAAATGTGCCGTAGAGGAGATACTTAAACAACATGCAAAACCATGCTGGGATGTGGATGTGGTTCAGATCCCTATGGGTCAGATGCACTCAGGGAGGGTTGCTCAATTCCAGTCCTCAACCGCTCCCCCCCCCCTGAAAACCTGTTAGGGGGGCTTGAGGACTGGAGTTGAGGACCCCTGCACTAAGCACCGTAGCTCTTGGTTGTTTAATATGACATTACTCAAAAGTAAGTTGACATCATGCTATATCCACTAAAGGGAGTAATGTAACTTTAACCCAGTTTCACACATTTAAAGGGCGTTGCATACAGTTTTATGAATGTTCGTGAAAATGGCATGCAAATGAAATGCAAATTAACCGGTACCTTCAGCATACAGTATCATATCGAGTAAGCTGTGTTAAAGTTAGAGCAGGTCAATAATGTTACGGTATTTAAGTCATAACTAAATGTAAGCAGGGGTCCCTAGAGCTGAAATGAACACAGTTCTGCTCCTAAGACCCCCTGCTTCAAACGTGTAATAAAAACATAATATATACATATAATTTTTTTTTTTTTCCTTAACCGTATTGCTGCTTTAAACCTATGCTAATAAACTCTAGTATGGACATTATTTTTGCATAGCATTTTCTCTGTGAGAAGAGCAAATAAAGTTTGTTACTGTTTTAGGTAACGCCAGGTTGTTTGCCCTGATTTAACAGCGCTTAGTGAAACTAGGATTTCAGATAAGCAGACATTCTTGCTCCTGCTGGCAAGTTGCAGCGAGACCAGGGTCTTTGCCAGGTTTCCTTCAGTCTTGCACCCCCACCCCCAATTCACTTTCGGGGGGTTGAGGAAATAGCCTGACCCTTACACAATCCCCTCTCTCCCTCACACACACTCCACCCTCTCTCCCTCACACACCCCGCCTCTCTCCCTCACACATACACCCCCTCTCTCCCTCACACACAGCCCCTCTCTCCCTCACACACACTCCCCCCCTCTCTCCCTCACACACACTCCCTCTCTCTAGGGTGACCAGATTTTGAAAATGAAAAACTGGGACATTTTTTATTTTTTACATAACAGTTTATTTATTGTAATACATTTATACTTTACTACCATTAGTCCTTGTTACATAGTTGTGTGTGTGTTGACCTCACTAATCGAACAAAAAAAAACCCAGATGTGAATGATTGTGAACCCATTAACCAATGTCAGGATGCCGCCTCTTCACAATTTCTAAAGCCGCAATCCCGCCTGGGATCTTACCTGATCTGCCGTCCCTCAAGGTACTATACTGGAGAGGAGGTGTTCCCTACCTGTCTTCCGATGTCTCCCGTGTGAAACTTGAGTCAGATCTGGAAGAAAGAAGTGTAGGTTACGTCGGTGTAGGTATACAGCTGTTAAGATAAGACAGGGAGGGTGAGAGAGACAGAGAGAGAGGGTGAGAGAGACAGACAGAGAGAGAGTGAGAGAGACACAGAGAGAGAGAGAGAGAGAGAGGGTGAGAGAGACAGAGAGAGAGAGAGAGAGAGAGAGAGAGAGAGAGGGTGAGAGAGACAGAGAGAGAGAGGGTGAGAGAGACAGAGAGAGAGAGGGTGAGAGGGTGAGAGAGACAGAGAGAGAGAGAGAGAGAGAGAGAGAGAGAGAGAGAGAGAGAGAGAGAGAGAGAGGGTGAGAGAGAGGGTGTGAGAGAGAGAGAAAGAGGGTGAGAGAGAGGGTGAGAGAGAGAGAGAGAGAGAGAGAGAGGAGAGGGAGAGAGAGAGAGAGAGAGAGAGAGAGAGAGAGAGAGAGAGAGAGAGAGAGAGGGTGAGAGAGACAGAGAGAGATAGAGAGGGTGAGAGAGACAGAGACACAGAGAGGGTGAGAGAGACAGAGAGACAGAGAGGGTGAGAGAGACAGAGAGAGAGAGAGAGAGAGAGAGAGAGAGAGACAGACAGACAGAGAGAGGGTGAGAGATACAGAGAGAGGGTGAGAGAGACAGAGAGAGAGAGGGTGAGAGACAGAGAGAGAGACAGAGAGAGAGAGGGTGAGAGAGACAGAGAGAGAGAGGGTGAGAGAGACAGAGAGAGAGAGGGTGAGAGAGACAGAGAGAGAGAGGGTGAGAGAGACAGAGAGAGAGAGGGTGAGAGAGAGAGGGTGAGAGAGAGAGAGAGAGAGAGGGTGAGAGAGAGAGAGAGGGTGAGAGAGAGAGAGAGAGAGAGGGTGAGAGAGAGAGAGAGAGAGAGAGAGAGAGAGAGAGAGAGAGAGAGAGAGAGAGAGAGAGAGAGAGAGAGAGAGAGAGAGGGAGAGAGAGAGAGAGAGAGAGAGAGAGAGAGAGAGAGAGAGAGAGAGAGAGAGAGAGTGAGAGGGTGAGAGAGAGAGAGAGAGAGAGAGAGACAGAGAGAGGGTGAGAGATACAGAGAGAGGGTGAGAGAGACAGAGAGAGAGAGGGTGAGAGACAGAGAGAGAGAGGGTGAGAGAGACAGACAGAGAGAGAGTGAGAGAGAGTGAGACCCCCGCCTCTCTCCCTCACACATACACCCCCTCTCTCCCTCACACACAGCCCCTCTCTCCCTCACACACACTCCCCCCCTCTCTCCCTCACACACACTCCCTCTCTCTAGGGTGACCAGATTTGAAAATG
>NC_134484.1:440372440-440504940 GCF_040206685.1 Ascaphus truei | reverse complement strand
TGCTTTATCTGTCCTACTCCGCTTTGCTGCCTTGCTCAATGCTTCTACCTGCTTCCTTGTGCGCTTTATCCCTGGGGTCTCGTCGCTGTCTGCGCCGCTGCTTGCGTCTGACTCGCTGCTCGCCCTAGCGCTCTCCCTATCGTCACTGTCTGACCCTTGGGACTCACAGTCCGACCCTGTCCTAACCGACCGCACATCACTAACATCCTCATTTTCCAACACGGCCTTATCATGCTCACCTGATCCTGCGGCCTGGACACCTGGGTGACCGGTCCTGGATTTTTTTACTCGCTGCATGGCTCCTGTTTCCGTTCCCCGGATCGGCGACTCTTCCCAGCGCCCTTGGTACCGGCACATTTGCCGGGGGGAGGGGGGGCGCCCGGGACACTGGGGGGGACTGCGTGCCACTCCGTAGCCAGTGGAAGTGGGGCTGCCGTTGATGAATCCCAGGCTGGCGCGGGTGCGCCAGGAGCGTATGGCAAAGGGGCGGGTGCGTGGTGCGCGGGTGCATAAGGCACAGGGGCGGGTGTGTGGGGCAGTGGCGCGTATGGCACCGGGGCGGGTGCTATGGACGCAGGTGCGTATGGGGCGTGCACGTACGGCGCAGGGGCGTAATGCGTGTAATGTGCGGGTGCGTACAGGGGGGGTTGGGAAGACGCGTGGGCGTAAGGCACATGGGTGTAATGCGCGTGGGCATAAGGCGCATGGGGGGCATAAGGCGCATGGGGGGCATAAGGCGCATGGGGGGCATAAGGCGCCTGGGCGTAGGGCAGGGGAAACCCGTGGGGGGTAACGCCGCTACGGCAGTGGGTGGGATGGTGGACAGAGTGGGGTGGCTCAGTCCAGCCATGGGGGTGGTGGTCTGGTCAGCAGGAGAGGGGATGGTGTGGGCAGCATGGGGGGGATGCATTGTGTGGTGGGAGGGGTGACCAGGGCAGCATGGGGAGAGGTCACCGGGGCAGCATGGGGAGAGGGGTATCAGTGCAGCATGGGGAGAGGGGTATCAGTGCAACATGGGGAGGGGTGACCAGGGTAGCCTGGGGAGGGGTGACCAGGGCAGCCTGGGGAGGGGTGACCAGGGCAGCCTGGGGAGGGGTGACCAGGGCAGCCTGGGGAGGGGTGACCAGGGCAGCCTGGGGAGGGGTGACCAGAACAGCAGGGGGAGGGGTGACCAGGGCAGCAGGGGGAGAGGTGACCAGGGCAGCAGGGGGAGAGGTGACCAGGGCAGCAGGGGGAGAGGTGACCAGGGCAGCAGGGGGAGAGGTGACCAGGGCAGCAGGGGGAGAGGCGGCCGTTTTTCTGTGAGCGGGAGTAAAGCAGCCTGCATTTCCCTGCTCTGCACGGAGCAGGCACCGGAGTGAGGCTGGGGGGCGGAGCTGGCATGCCGGGCTGATTCTCTCAGTCTCCGGCTGGGAGCGGGGCTGAGGGAGGGCTGCTGCTGCTTCCGTGGGGCTGCCGATGCAGGAGGCTGGATTCTGCTGGGCTGCTTCATTGTGCTGGGGATCGGTGATCATGATCGGGAGCCACAGGGACCTGCAGGGTGAGAAGAAAACAGAATCAGTGATCAGTTCCTGCAAGCGCAAGGTTTAAATAGCCCGCCCCATTAGCCCCTCCCCTTGTTGATTCGCGCGCAAATCCACCAAACCTCGTGGTGGGGGGAAGGAAAGGAAGGCACGTTAAGAACCCCCTGGAGGCACGGGCCATTATTGACGCGACGGCCCCATTTTGGGACCTCTGCTTCTCTTTCTCTCTCTCTCCCCCCTCCATTCTCTCCGACCTGCACAGACGCACACAGTCACTGACCTACAGACGCACACAGTCACTTATACACACACACACACACACACACACACACACACACACACACACACACACACACACACACACACACACACACACACACACTGATACACACACACACACAGATACACACACACACACACTGATACACACACACTGATACACACACACACTGATACACACACTGATACACACACACTGATACACACACACACACTGACACACACACACACACACACACACACAACACACTGATACACACACACACACTGATACACACACACACACTGATACACGCACACACACTGATACACACACACTGATACACACACACACAGTGAAACACACACATTGATACACTGATACACTGATACATACACACAAACACACACTCTGATACACACACACACATACACACACACACACAAATACACACACTAGTATACACACACACACACACAGACAGACACACACACACAGACACACACACACACACAGATACACACACAGATACACACACACACACAGATACACACACACAGATACACACACACACACAGATACACACACAGATACACACACGAAAAGTGGAGTACAGACTGAGGCAGCCACGAGCAGGCGGCTCTCCGCCTCCCCCTGCACCCACCCCCGTGCCCATCTCCCGCACCAAGGGGGGGGGTTATGGGAGCGCCGGGACGCAAAGGTACAAACTGCCGCACCCCCTCCCCCGGCGGGCAGCCACGGGTTCCCGGAGCAGAATGGGGGGACACCGCACAGCCACAACTGCCCGCCCCCACGCCCATCTCCCGCACCAACAGGACCGGGGGGGAAGGGAGCGCCAGGACAGGAGGCAAAGGAACAAAAACCCACCTCCTATCACCCCGGGCGGGCAGAAGGGGGAGACAGCGCGCAGTCGACAGAGGAGCCAGGAGCGGGAAGAGACACACACCACGTGTGCTCTGCAGAAGAAAGCGGAAGCCCCACCCCCAGCACCCTCTGACCTGCAGCCAATCCCCTGCGGCCCGGCCGGCATTCTAAATCCCGCCCCCCGACAACCATTCATTCAACATAGAGAAAAAAACGTACCTGCTCCCGCACGGCATCCTCCTCACCGCCACCTCGCTGCATATCGGGACCAGGGCCAAAACCCGGGACATTTCCGGGACGGACAGGGAACCGGTACAGGACACAAAAAAACGGGACTGTCCCTGCAAAATTGTGACAAATGGTCACCCTAGCTGTATAGGAAGTGACCTGCTGTGTGTCTGATCTGCGATCCTCAGTTCCAGCGTGCGGTAACCCACTCCATGCTTCGTTGATTGCTTGTAATTTCTTGCTTTATGTACGCAGAACTTTAATCTTTTAATATAATTTTTTATAGTACTTACTTCACTATTAGCGTTGTGCGCTGTTTTTTGTTTCATTTTCCTAGTTCCAGGGGTGCTGAGCCACCCCCCACGACGGCTGCAGACGCTATTTAGTATACCTGTATTTAAGGTTATATTACATATATTTGCACTATTGTTCACTTGCACTTATATGGGGCTTTTTAGTTTATTAACTATTGCCTCCACTTCACGTGTTATCCAGTTTTAGTTGCGCACTGTTCCTTTTTTCTGTTCATATACATATAGGTTCTGTAACGAGTAACTCCATACAGTAGAATCCGTTACAGGTGGAGGCGCTGAAGAACATCTTAGCAGGATACACCCCAGGCTCCCTGTAGCGGAGGCTCAGACCTCCTGTGAGCCGCAGGTATTGCACCGCACACACTGTAGCCACATCACCTCACAGAGGGTGGGGATATATACGTTACACATACATACATATATACAATGCACACATTTAAACAGTGTGAGGTGGCCTCAGGTTAACCCAATTGATGTTTTCTGTTCTTCATCACGCATTCCTCTTCTGGCTGCCAGCAGGTGGCGCTGTGCACTGACAGCTCATACTGCTGCACTTGGGCACTCTATACATAGGAAGCGTCTAACCTACTTCCGGTTCCAAAATCCAGCATGGCGGCGCCCAGTGCAGGCGTGGGTAGCGGATCCCTGCAGAACGCTGGCCGTGTTGGCCGCTGTCAGGTATCAGAGTGAGGTTATAATACACCGGAAACATGAAGCGCACCGCGTCGGGCCGGGGAGCCCCCGAGGGGATGAAGAAGCTGAAGCTGTCGGTGCAGCAGTTCGTGCAGAATGCGGGGACCGCCGAAGCCGCACCGGAGCAGGAAGCGGAATATCCGGGGGCCAGGGGGAAGAGCCGCAAGGAGCTGAGGAAAGAGAAGCGCAAGGCCAAGAAGAGCCGGAGGAGGGAGTACTACGAGTGGCGGCACCTGGGCTCCGGTCAGATGGAACCTACCGGGGGGCAGGGAACGGGGGAGGTCAGAAAGCCGGGGGCGCAGGGAACCGGGGAGGTCGGGAAGCCTGGGGCGCAGGGAACGGGCGAGGTCGGGAAGACGGAGGGACATGGCAGGGAGGAGCCCAAAGAAAGCAAACCGGTGAAGAAAAGCCCAGCAACGGGGAAACCCACCAAGAATAATTTGAGCAGAGAGGAGGTGAGGAGGAAAGCTTTGCTGGAGGCTAATGAGAAGGAGGAGAAGGAGATCAAGAGGCTGGAGAAGAGCCTAAGGATGAACAAGAGGAAGAACAAGAGCTCCCTGCCCCAGGCCTTTGCACAGGACGGGCTGGATTACATCCTGGGGGCGCTAGAGCCTGGGGGCTCCGGGTTAGGGCTGTATGAGGAGGAAGAGGAGGAGGTCAACACTTTAGAGAAATTGCACAGGCTCTCTGAGAGGATGTGCTCAGGATCCGACGGCAAGGGAGGGGCAGAGGGGCAGGAGGAGGGTGTGAGTGAAGGGGAGGACATATCCGTTCACCTGGAGGCCGAAGGAGAGTCTGAGGAGGACAGATCCATGGACCAAGAGGAGGGAGCAGAGTCGGACGAAGGAGAGGAGTCTGAGAAGGACGGATCCGTGGATCAGGTGGAAGAGGAAGGTACTCCGGTTTTAGACAGTGGAGATGAGACAGATCCCCCCGCAAATATCAAGGTATGTAGACCTAGTTCTGCTCTCATGCTTATCTCTATTGAAACTGCATTGTGCAGATTAGACCAGTTGAACCTTGGCAGTTTTAGGAATGGGGATATCACAAGAGATTTCTAGAACATCCAAGAGTGGGAATTTATTTTCTTGAACTGCACATGTTGCTATTGAGAACAGCAAAAAAAGTACCATGATAGTGTTGCTTAAAAATGGAATCTGTTCACACTTGATCGCTCTCTCCTCTGTAACACCCCTCACCACCTTTCTCCAATTTTGCCACCATTAGGCTGCGTCCATGGTTAGGGATTGCGTGCTGAGGCGCGCAGAGGCTGAGGGAAAGCGGGTGCTTTCCCTGGCCTTAGACCGCGCGCCGTCCGGGGGGGTGTCGGGGGCGGACCAGTGACATCACGGAGCTGGAACTGCTCACGTGACCGGCCCTGCGTTCCGGCAAGCGCGAAAATTAAAAATGTTGCCAAGACTTGCGCTTCCGCATGCTTGCGGAAGCATAAGCGAGCCCCTGCTAAAGCCGCTCTCATTGCGGCTGCAGGGGCTCAGTGCCGAGCGTAAGCGCGCCTCAGCATGCGCTGACCATGTCCGAGGCCTTAGTAAGCAGTGGGCAAGGTTTCCCAGACGGTTCATCTGGTTTATTGTTGGTCAAGCAATTATAAAACATACAGAACACCTACAAGCTCAAATTGAACCCCCAAAATACCCACAACATATATATATATATATATATATATAAGCATATAAGTTTCACAGAGGAGTGCTACTGAGCATGGCAATATGTATTTAAAACCAGAGACATAACATAAAACACAGACAAAGCCCAGTGCACATCCAGAAAAACTTATATACGGTACAGTGCCTAAATATACATGTATAAATAACTAATAAATAAAATGGTCTTTTAGTTTAACATTTTGGCCAAATTGTTGTAAGCCCTTGAGCCAATGTGGATGTGCACTGAGCTTTGTCTGTGTTTTATGTTATGTCTCTGGTTTTGGTCAAGCAATTACCCACATTTTATATGGTAGAGGCTATTTCCCTGTGATTTATTTTGATATATACACTCGATATTCAAAATAAGTTTATTAACTATTGCGCACTTGTTGAAAATAGAAATGTCTGGGTTGTTATGAACAAGTGGGGCTTAATTATCAGTAAAATTAATATATTTGGTCTAATTTTGATTATATTAATCAAACCTAAAAGCACCTGAGTTTAAAGTTGGTTAATGCCTTGTTAATCTGAAGTTAATGTGATGATTCTAGACTGACCTTTCATACACAATATAGTCTTTCATTGTATATAGAATATCTTGACATAAAGATCACCTATCCTATAATCTGTTTGTATTTGTTGCACTTGTATATTCTGTATTTTATTGTCATTCTTATTGTTTATTTGTGAAGCTTGTTTGTTTGTTTGTTTGTAAAGCGATGCTTATATTATAGGGTGCAATATATTTCAAATATATCTGCATACGTCGCAAAATATTTCGTTTCTAGAGCAGTCACTAAAATCACTGTCAGTCTTGTCAAAACCAAAGTAAAATAAAGTAGGTTAGCATGCATAAATATTACATTTTCTTTTTATTTCATTAACAAATCTACTGCAAGGTGATGCTTTTTGTCTCTGAGCCTGTTATCGTGTGTTATCAGATTGTCTATCAGATACATAGGTAGACTGTAAAATTCCACCGGTGAATTTGAGCTCTCAAGCTCCAGATTTACATGTCTATTTGCGTGTCTCCAGTGGAGCACTATCATAAAGTGACAGTGCAGCAGGCCAGATGGTAGAAAGTTCTGGTGATCGTGGATAAGGGTCTGACTTGGAGTTTTGTCTATAATGACAGAAGAAAGGGAGACGCTGCCCACTCAGAATCTTTAAAGCTGCGTTCAGTCAATAGCCTGCATGTGTGGTTTTTTTAATAAATCAGTTCTGTAGTAAGAAAAAAATACTTTTAGCATTTTCTGTTTTAAAAAAACAACAACTTTGAAAGATCATTTTTCTTGTATTCTATTTTAACAAGCATGCTTGTTTCTAAACAAAAAACAGAACAACAAGGCGCACAACGCACATAGTGTAATAGAGTATAAAACGTGACTTTATGATTAAAAGTAAATAGTTCTGCGTACATCAAAATAAAATTTACAAGCAGTTGGTTATTGGGTTTACCACACCATATGATGACCGGAGGCAGCACCCTTGGTGAATACCAGCAGGGGATGAATCAGCAAGCGTCTCTTCTGCTTCTCTTCTGCTTCTCACTTCACAGCTGCAGGCTCCAGTGCTCACCGTCTTGGGATGGTAGGTGAATAAGTCCTATAGTAGGAGTCCCAGAGCACACGGCTCAGAGCGGCGTGCTACTCCTCGTGGGGCGCCCGACGGTGACGTCACGAGTCGCCCATCAACTTCCGGAAACCATCTCCTGGACCGCACAGCGTGCGTGTCGGGTTGGATGTTACCAGCGGGATGGAGTAGAAAGCGCGCATGCGTCAATAGAATCAGCTTTCTGACAGTGTCCAGAGACGCTTTAAAACACTTAGGGAAACGAGCAATGACACCCTTCTTTCCTATAGCAACCATTTACATTCCCCATATTTAAAGATGTCGCCAAACATTCCCGATCAATAGACGGAGAACGAATTGACCGGCAGCTATGCAGTTCTTTAGGTAATTAGAGATTGCCCACATGAAACTATTGAAGTAAAAAATAAAAATAAAAAAAGACTGAACTTAGGTGTAAGTATAAGGACCTTGGTTTTGGACATATTGGGGGTCATTAATTAAACTGCGATGATTTGAGGTACTATCTGATGAAAACTTCCATTGAAGTCCGGTGTTTCTGTATGGTAGTACAGATCGGTGCACTAACATCACAGTTTACTAAATAACCCACGTTGAGTAAGATTTACTTATTACATGAATCACAGCTGAATTCCTGAAATACTTGTTACTCAGTCTAACGCCAATGAAGTATCATGTATGTAAATCTTCTCTTTTCTCTGTTAGACTACTCAAGATACTGGCAACAAATATGTCCCACCACAGCTGAGACAATCTTCTGACACCTTGGATGCAAAAAGGAGGGAGGAATTGGAAAGGCTGAAGAAGAGCGTGAAAGGATTGATGAACAGGTAGTGTATAAAATGTGTGCATCTAAATAATGGGAAACGAAATGGTCTTTGGAAGGGTGTGAGTTCTGCACTCTCTCTTGGCTCTAGTCCTGGATAACCTCAAGTACTTTATAGTTCATATTTTTAAATGACAGGATGAAACTCCATGAACATAAATAACTCGACCTCTACTGCTAATTAATTTAGACATTTGTTTAGTGTAGACTGTACCGGTCAGTCAGTGATATATATGTCACTGGAAATCGCAATTTTCTTTTTGTAGTATAAATGTGACTGTTGGCTTCTCCAATTACAACGGTACATGGTTTTATATGTATATAAAAAACAAGTATACACAAATATGTGTATATGTGTATATGTGTGTGTGTATATATATATATATATATATATATATATATATATATATCACACACTTATTGTGTTGCACAAAGGTAGTGTCTTGGCTAATGTCACAAACCAGTTTTTATGGAGAAAAACTAAAGCGAGAAGCGGGAGGAATTGAACTCCGGGGACACCATGTACATTAGAAGTTAGGACTTGCCGAATGTTGTGTTACCTTGGCGTTGTGGACAAACTTATACTTTGGCCGAAATATGTAAATAAAACCCCAATTTCAATGAAATATTAGAAAAAGTGAGATGTGTCGGCTTTTCTGCAGCATGATAGTAGCAAGAAAGTATGAATAATGATGAAATACTGATGTATCGCCTCAGCTGCCATGATTCATTTTTTTTAATTTGCTTTATGAATCGGACCTGGACGCTGCGGCTGTGGAAATGCTGCCATGTGCCTTCCCAAACAAACCCGTGTGTTCATACTTGGTATCGGCATTTCCCAATTGGAGCCCAGGTGTGCAGAGCCATGAAACGCCTATTAAAGGAGAGAGAGAGATTTTTTTAACAGATTGGATTGCAGCCTTTAATTTGAAATACATTTTTTTTTGAATGATCGAGAAGATATTAAATGGCTGAGTTACTTAATTTAACCTCCAAAAAAAAAGTAGAAGATATAGCGCACTAAATGAGCCATCCGTGAAATAACGAAATATAATTAATGACACGTTGGAGAGAAATTGTGTAAAATTCTCTACATATACATGGGGTACACAAACTGTTTACGAACCACTAGTGAAGGCAAAATAGAAACACAACAAAACCGTGTGTCAACAGTAACGGAGAGTCTGCAGCTGTCCAAAACAGATGGTTCGTCATCTCAAAAGTACTAGAAAAATGGAGAGAGCGCACAACTCTCATGGTGAAGTAAAGTTTGTAATAAGCACAATTGTGTATAAAGATAAGTATCGCGCGTACATCAAGACAATTCTTTAACGCATTTCAGGTGACAGACATGGGTTACCACAGCAGGAATCGATGCCCACAGACGCTGTATTTTCTTAACATCGTCATCTGTTAAATGGGATCTTGGCAAGATGAGGTAAGTGGAGAAAATCTTTTATCCAAATTGCTGCCTTATCGGCACCATCCAGAGGATACAACACTCGTACAGCACTGGCGCGTCTCCTCGGTCTCGGCAGCGGCGCAGACATCAACACAGAACCACCATTCCGGATCAGAGTCCAGTCCTCAGTGCTTTCAGCGGCAGCTAATGGCAATAGGAATAAAAATCAATATGGAAATAAAAACACCCAACGCATTTCGTAGGGATTCCCTGATGTAGTTTTTAAATCTACGGATCGCGTTGGATGTTTTTATTTCCATATTGATTTTTATTGCCATTGTCACCGGCGCTTGCGCCTTACTTTCGGCTCCCTGATGTTCACCGTATGGTCACCGCTTGTGACGCTTTTCGGTGACGCCATTAGCTGCTGAGGAAGACTTGGCTGGATGCTCTTTTACAATGGACTATTTCTATTGCCTTACCACCGGTGCGTGCAGCTTAAATCTCGGCTCCCTGATACCCACCGGGTGTCACTACCCGTGATGTCATTAGCCGCTGCAGAAAGCACTGGACTCTGATCCGGAATGGTGGTTTTGTGTTGATGTTGTCTGTGCGCCGCTGCCGAGACCGAGGAGACGCGCCGGTGCTGTTGCTGTATCCTCCGGATGGTGCAGACAACGCAGCAATTTGGATAAAAGATTTTCTCCACTTACCTCATCTTGCCAAGATCCCATTTAACAGATGACGACGTTAAGAAAATACTGCGTCTGTGGGCATCGATTCCTGCTGTGGTAACCCATGTCTGTCACATGAAATGCGTTAATTGTCTAGATGTACGCGCGATGCTTATCTTTATACACAATTGTGCTCATTACTAACTTTACTTCACTATGAGAGTTGTGCGCTCTCTTTTCTCCAGTGATATAACCTCCACTGTTTTAAATTTTTTCAAAGTGGGACTGGGCATTTTAATCCCGGGATATGAGGAAGAAAATAAGGGTGTAGGTTGTGATACCTTTTTGGGGCCCCCGCATCATAAATGGAATTATATTGGGCAGAGCATCCAAGACCTCATAGTGCACCTGGCTGGTCCTGTCTGTATGGCGGCCAGAACTATAGCATGAGGGGGTAATAAAATAACTGCATAAAACATTTGTAGTAGGCGTGTGATCCATTCGCGTGTATGGTTTGTGAGGCTCACACTGAAGGATTTCTTCTGTCTAAACAGACCTGTGTGGGATCCTTTCATCCTGTTGGTACCTCTTCTGATTCTTCGTGACTTTGCCTCTCTGAAATGGCAAACTGTTCTTTTTGTGAAAATGTCGTTGCTATTTACATTGGGGCTTTATTAGAAGACGCATTTCAATTAGCACCCTGCACATATTTCAATGTGGCGCGTGACTTTAAGTTCAATGATAACGAGGTCTGGCAGGATCTGGGCCGCAGTCCCGTGCATTATAATCGCTAACCAGCCTTGGAAAGGAAACCGAGTAAGATGGGAAAAGGCAGCCAAGTCCAACTCTCCAAGCACAGCCACAGTTCTAAGTAGTCGTATACCGGGGAGCCGGAAATTAGCGTAATACCTGGCACTGTTTCTAAGTACCTGGAAAGTACCCGGACCAGACACCAGGGGGCTGTGATCCGGTGCCAGGTAATTTCCGTTCTGCTCTGCTCCCTTGGTCCTCTTGGAGAGCAGCAGGCGCAGAGCAGCAGGCGACTTGCCTGGCGGTGGAGGGTGAGGAGGACCACGGCGAGATCTTGGTGGCGGTGGGAGCAGACCACGTCAAACTTCAGCCAGTGGGAGCAGCAGAAGACATCCTTCACAGCCAGTGCCGGAGGGAGCAGATAAACATGTGACCAGAGCAGGAGCGTTACTATTGGACAGCCGGGGAGAAGCGTGACTTCGGGTGCAGCTCCTCCCCGACTGTCCAATAGTAACGTTCCTGCTCCGGTCACATGTTCCCGTGCTCCCACCGGCACCGGCTGTGAAGGACGTTTTCTGCTGCTCCCACTGGCTGAAGAATGATTCCACCGCCTGAAGCATGTCTGCCGCTGCTCTCACCACCACCAGGATGTCGCTGTGGTTCTGTGGACCTCTGCCGTGGTCGTCCTCCACCCTCCGCTGCACGTAATACAAAACTACTGGGTACTACTTGCATACACAGCGAGCCGGCGGGGAGCGCTTGCATACACAGCGCGCCGGCGGGGAGCGCTTGCATACACAGCGCGCCGGCGGGGAACGCTTGCATACACAGCGGGCCGGCGGGGAGCGCTTGCATACACAGCGGGCCGGCGGGGAGCGCTTGCACACACGGCGAGCCGGCGGGGAGCGCTTGCACACACGGCGAGCCGGCGGGGAGCGCTTGCATACACAGCGGGCCGGCGGGGAGCGCTTGCATACACAGCGGGCCGGCGGGGAGCGCTTGCATACACAGCGGGCCGGCGGGGAGCGCTAGCATACACAGCGGGCCGGCGGGGAGCGCTTGCATACACAGCGGGCCGGCGGGGAGCGCTTGCATACACAGCGGGCCGGCGGGGAGCGCTTGCATACACGGCGGGCCGGCGGGGAGCGCTTGCATACACGGCGAGCCGGCGGGGAGCGCTTGCATACACAGCGGGCCGGCGGGGAGCGCTTGCATACACAGCGCGCCGGCGGGGAGCGCTTGCATACACAGCGCGCCGGCGGGGAACGCTTGCATACACAGCGGGCCGGCGGGGAGCGCTTGCATACACAGCGGGCCGGCGGGGAGCGCTTGCACACACGGCGAGCCGGCGGGGAGCGCTTGCACACACGGCGAGCCGGCGGGGAGCGCTTGCATACACGGCGGGCCGGCGGGGAGCGCTTGCATACACAGCGGGCCGGCGGGGAGCGCTTGCATACACAGCGGGCCAGCGGGGAGCGCTAGCATACACAGCGGGCCGGCGGAGAGCACTTGCATACACAGCGGGCCGGCGGGGAGCGCTTGCATACACAGCGCGCCGGCGGGGAGCGCTTGCATACACAGCGGGCCGGCGGGGAGCGCTTGCATACACAGCGGGCCGGCGGGGAGCGCTAGCATACACAGCGGGCCGGCGGGGAGCGCTTGCATACACAGCGCGCCGGCGGGGAGCGCTTGCATACACAGCGAGCCGGCGGGGAGCGCTTGCATACACAGCGGGCCGGCGGGGAGCGCTTGCATACACAGCGCGCCGGCGGGGAGCGCTTGCATACACAGCGGGCCGGCGGGGAGCGCTTGCATACACAGCGGGCCGGCGGGGAGCGCTTGCATACACAGCGGGCCGGCGGGGAGCGCTTGCATACACAGCGGGCCGGCGGGGAGCGCTTGCATACACAGCGGGCCGGCGGGGAGCGCTTGCATACACAGCGGGCCGGCGGGGAGCGCTTGCATACACAGCGGGCCGGCGGGGAGCGCTTGCATACACAGCGAGCCGGCGGGGAGCGCTTGCATACACAGCGCGACTGCGGGGAGTCAGTTCACATGACTTTTGGGAGATTATTGATTTTCTCTCCCCCCCCTTAATAACCAATGCAAAAATGAATGTAAAATCAGACAGCGTATTAACCCCTTTAGTACCATAGAGGTTTGTAACGCATTGGGGATTTCTTGCGTCTATCCAAACAGTTATACATGTATTTATGCTGAGAGGTTGTTGCATCCATTGTGTCTACAGCCATACAGTGCATTTTTTTTTTTAAAGGCATTTTTGCATAAAAACACTAAACTGTAACAGATGTAACGTTTGGCTCTGCCTGGTCTATCTTAGGCTGACTGAACCAAACATGGCTTCCATTAGTGGGCAACTGGAAGAGCTCTACATGACCAACAGCAGAAAGGACATGAATGAAACCATGACCAGCGTCCTTCTGAACGCCTGCATCACCCCTGCTAGGATGCAGGACCGTCTGATGATGGAGCACGTGCTCCTGATCAGCATACTGCATAACACAGTAGGGATTGAGGTAATGTTTATATTTGGTTCAGTGTTCCCAATTCCCTCTGATCATAGAGCTTTAGTAGGGAAACACCGCGGGGGGGGAGCATGACATCTGTGTCTCAAGGGTGCTCCATTGACGGGTTGTATTTCTGTGATGCCACCGAACATGGGAGGTGTAGGGATAGGAAACGACGGTCGCCCATATCCTAATTAAGTGGAAACCTGAGGTTGAACTGGAATGTGCCAGCAGTAATGTCACTGTCCGTGAAGATTGGGAACTTCGCTTATATCCCAAGTCAATCGTATGAGGCGATTCATCTCTCTATCCAAGAACTCGAAGCATTAACTTGTATGTTCTTTGGGCCGAGATTCATTCCTCTACGTATGTACTTTTTTCAAGTTATGTAACCACTCCGGGGCAGGGATTTCCTTTCCTAATGTCTGATTTTGTTTGTTTTGCACTTATTGTATTATAATTCCCTCTGCTGTATTATCTCTTTTATAAAGCGCAGAGTACACACTGGGAGTTATATAAATAAAGATGCATACATACATGGTGATATCTTATCGCTGGAGTGGCTAACTCCATCCCTCAAGGGCCACCAACAGGTCAGGCTTTAAGGATATCCCTGCTTCAACACAGGTGGATCAGTCAATGACTGAGCCACCTTTGCTGAAGCAGGGATATCCTTAAAACCTGACCTATTGGTGGCCCTTGAGGGCTGGAGCTGACCCCCCATGCCTTGTAGAATAGGACTCTTGTGGTAACACTCAGTATTTCTTTTATCTGTGTTATTTAGGCTGTTCTCACCATCAGCGCGTAACCAGAAGTGTTGATTGCTGAATAAACTATTGTGATATTGCACTGCTTTGTTTTAGATCCTCTGCTCTTTGCTAGGTGGGGGCGCATGTTTTGGAAACGGTGGTGAAGAAGTTTGACGACCTGTATCAGAACTACACCGACAGCAAAGAGTGCGACAACCTGATCGTCTTCATTGGTCACCTATATAACTTTCACGTGATGGAGTCGCGCCTGGTCTTTGACATCCTGAAGAAGCTTGTTGCGACATTTGCAGATCGGGATATTGAGCTGGTCCTGCTGTTGCTGAAGAATGTGGGCTTCACCCTGAGGAAGGAGGACGCGTTAGCGCTCAAGGAGCTGATATGTGACGCTCAAAACAAAGCCAATGACGCCGGCAAGAAATTCCAGGACCAGACTCGAGTAAGAACGGTCCAGTTTTGTAGACCATATAATTTATTGGCATATATAACCCCTTCTGTAGTGGTCAGCGTATCACTATACGTTACTATGTCAAAGTGTGATGGGATTTATTATTTTATTGAATGAAAACACAATTATATGAACATCGGTACAGAATAAACAATTCTAATATAAAACCGAATGCTAAGATGCCAAGTCCAAGGATGTATAATAATATGGCGCATGTGAGGCTTTTGTAAACTTTGTAACACAAGCTTTTATGCAATTGTAACTCTGCAAAACCATTGCTTTTTAAAACCATTCAGGTTAATAGACGTTCATTTTAAGATAATTCCCAAGTTCTCTGTAAGGGAGACAAAATGTACATGAGAAAAGGGTTTCCAATAACATCTTTAAAGGTATTAATATTTTTCTCTGTACATATACACTATTTAAACGATTTAACGTCTTAATTGTGTTGTGTATTTTTTTAGCTCATCAAATTTTTATTTGACATCTACTCTTTGCCCAAACCGATTGTTCGATTTGAGTTACAGTATATGTGGCTCAATACACGGCACAATTGCTATAGGCTTTGACTAGTGGCTTAATGTCACGTCTGTCGTCTTTGTTCCTTCTTATTAAGGATTAAGTACTGTGATTGCACATTGTCCTGCTGTCATTCCCTGTGTCTTGTTTAATTATTTCATGAAAGGAAGTTCTGTCCTAAAATTAAGCATGGCAGAGCTTGTGCTGAGCCGCTCCCTGCAGCGAGTACCCAAATGTTTTCAGTATATAATGTAGGGAAGGTTGATTTTCTTTGAAGCTACTGGTGAGATCTGCTGAGGCCTCCAGCAGTACAGCGGCAAACTGACCATTATATGTATGTTTTATTTTTATAGTGTATTGTAAAATGACCGCCTGTCTCTGTATCCAATGTAAGGTCCGGTTTATGCTTGAAACTATGCTAGCACTAAAGAATAACGACATGAGGAAAATCCCAGGCTATGACCCGGAGCCGGTGGAGAAACTGAGGAAACTGCAACGGTCGCTGGTAACGCCTTTTACTTTTTCATAGTAAAGATTAATCGCATACTGTCCACATGACCTCAGATTACTGTGAATCTGAGCTTTGGACCACAGACAAAAATAGTTGAAACCCCAAAATATACCATTACGTTTTAACTTCTGAAATTAAACCAAAAAGCTTCCATCTGTATTACAAATTTAGCCGCATTATATTTTTCTTGTATAGCGCGGTATATAGAATTTGCAGGTATAATGAGTCCCTAAGGGGCTTACATCTAATCTTGGTACCTGAAACACAAGTTGCCAAAGGTCACAAGCTGACACTGCCTTTTTAAAGCAGGTAACAACATTTTGTATCCCAGTGACCTTACCACTGCTAGCTATGCTTCCAAAGACAGAACATTTAACCTACCACCTTTTGTAGTATGTATTTACATCAAATGCCCCACATGATATGTTGCTTGGGACCCTCGTTGCATGTTATCTCTCTTTAGCCATGGTGAAGGAAACGCAGTGCTTCTTACACTGCTTTGCAGTTCGTGTTCTCCTGCAATGGAAAGACTGAATTAGGAGAAGGCGGGAGAGGGAGTGGCTCAGAGAGTCAAGACACTGACTGACAGAGTTTGAAGCACGGGAAACTGGTTCAATTCCTGGTGTCGGCTCCTTGTGACCTTGGGCAAGTCACTTTATCTCCCTGTGCCTCATGCACCAAAACATAGATTGTAAGCTCCACGGGGCAGGGACCTGTGTCTGCAAAATGTCTGTAAAGCGCTATGTAAAACTAGCAAGAACATGATAAAAAAAAAAATCTAGATTTCAAGAAGTAACGTGAAAGAGAGATTATAAAATAGGGTCTATAGGTAACTGATTTATATATGTAGCACCAGTGCTATACTAAGTACAGGACAGGCCGAATAGGGTCCATACCCAAAAAGCTTGTAGAGATGACGTGTTCACAGTTTGGTACTCGTCACCTGGTTTTGCCCATGTCCCCATCTTGCACCATCAAACTGTTTATCCCAGTAAGCGCATGGATATTTTCCACTGTTGCTTTAACAAGGTACACCGCAGTGCATCTGGCAGTGACACTCGCCTCCGCGTCTCTCTGGAGAACCTCTTGGATGCAGAGCAGGTTGGACGCTGGTGGATTGTTGGATCGTCATGGAGTGGAGCACCAATGATTGGCTCTTCCACAGACAAGCCGCAGGACCAGCCCGTTGGGAAGGTACTTTAAGCTGCAGACAGGACATTTGTTTGACATGAATCTCACTACTTTCATCATTGGTTCATGCGGTTTATCCACATGGAAATATTTATGGGCAGACACGTTCCCAGTGTCTGTGGCTTAATCTCTCTTGCTGGAGGTTGCGTGCAGCGTATTAAAGAGCAATTCTTTGTTAGCCCCTCGGCCACGAGTTAAATTGGGGCGGTGCTCATTTATCATTTAGTCATATACACAGTGATCACCAGGTCTGCTTCAGTTGTTTCATATTAAGACATGGATCAAAAAAGTAAACCTATTTTTACAAATATTGAAAATGATTAGCATCTCGTCAAATGAATGTTTTAATGAGCAGTTCCATTAAAAAAAAAAGAAATCCCAAAAATTGACCGCTCATTTCCCCTTTTAATTTTTGTAACCAGGTGGAATCGGGGTGGTCCCTGTGACCTCGCCTCCACTATTTTCATCTTTGGGTTGCTCCCCTTTTCCCAAGATTTTTTCCGGTGATGTTGCCAGTCTTAAATCTTCCTCTGGGGAAACAAAATGGCTGGCAAATCTTGGACCAATAGAAATTTGTAACATCGTCAGTTGTGGCTTCCTACTGGATGGCCATTTAAATCGCCTTTAAAAAAAACAGGAAGTAATACCAGTAACTTCACCAGTAAGTGGATAGGGAACCGGGGGTCCCCTGAACTGAGAACAGTGCAGTTCCGCTCTGGAGAAACCCCCTGGTTCCAATCCTATAAAAAACACAAGAAGTTAGTTGGTGGGGATTGTGCTTTTCACTTGACTAGCAAAACTACACTTGTTTTACAGGGGCGGTCAATATTTCCCTGTACATCTTCTCCATATATGAAAAACATATGTCTTCTAACCTATGGCAACATCGGAACAAACCTTAAAGCAGCAAAACATATGAAATCTTATATGGGGTTTTAAAATAGTGTGTGTGTGTGTGTGTGTGTGTGTGTGTGTGTGTGTGTGTGTGTGTGTGTGTGTGTGTGTGTGTGTGTGTGTGTGTGTGTGTGTGTGTGTGTGTGTGTGTGTGTGTGTGTGTGTGTGTGTGTGTGTGTTTTCTATAGCAGGTTTAGCCCACCTGCCAAGCATTGTAAGATATTTGCAACACTTTCCTGTTTGGAATAATTTGTTGCGAATGTTCCCAGGAGTTTGAGCTGCAAACTGTAACAATAGCTAATGTTATCTTAGTGATATAAGGCTACGTTTTAGCTGCTGAGTTACACTGACTGAAGGATTTGATTAAAACTGAAGGCGGCCATTATCTTAGGCACACAATCAGGATTTTTACAGATTTATAACAATTGCCAGCTGAGATAAGAATGTAGAATTATACTTTGTCACATGCTTTACATATAATAAAGAATAGGCAAAAAAAGGGGGAAAGTAGTGTTGCTGCTTTAATGATTATTCAGAGGTCACTTCTGGGAACAATAGATTACATAGTTAAACATCAACTCCGGTCCAACCTTTTACATGTGAATTTTGGTGAAATTACCTTTTTTTAAATCTCAAAATCACATATACAACAGCACGTTACGGGTTTCACGAACGTCCAGGAACGAAGATACATTCAGCTACTAAAATCTTGGCATTATTAGCCCTGCTACCCCCCTGTTTAAGGAAGCAATGTAATTTACCGAAGGCTTTTCTCATTATTAAGGTAAGTGCTAAGATCATGGACCTGGCCCGCAAGCAGAGGATGAACACGGACATCAGGAGAAATATCTTCTGTGTCCTCATGACAAGTGAAGACTTCTTGGATGCATTTGAGAAATTACTGAAGTGAGTGTGACCACTACTAGCCCCTAATGTGGTTAGTTTAACCCTTTGTGTGCTGAGGTTGTTTGCTCCCCCCCCCCGCCCCTAAGTACAGGAGACATTTCAGTTTTTGGTGTTAGTCAATGGTCAAAGCGGCTTATAAATGTTGTACCACGTTTTGGTCAGACAGCACCAATCTGTTCAAACCACATGTAATAAAAAAAATGGCTACCAGTGCACACCGACAACAGGAATCCTCCAATTCCTCAGTAGTATGGTCCATAAAGAAAGGGGTGTTCAGCACATGGAGAGATTAAATAAAGGTCTTTTGGAATCGAAAAAAGGAAATGAAAGCTGATAAATAGAAAAAAATATTTGTATATATTAAAGAATAAAGAAAAATCTAAAACGGGGGGGGGGGGGGCACAGGAGGAGGGAACAAAAATAGTCATGGGAAGTGAAAATCTAAAAATGGTGTGAGCTCCGGCTTTGGACTATGTGCTTTCCCAGCAGGCAGAGCTCGTCCGTCCCAGTGCTGGTAGAAATGGGCGAACCTCGGAAAATTCGAGCCACAAATTTTCCACCATTTGTTGTGTTTTTTTTTTTGTTTTGTTTGTTTTGTTTTTTAAACCAAAATCTGACCCCCACACACATCTGCAGTCTGATTGGGCACAAAAAAAAAATATCATGGTGGAGTTCGTGCAATCCGCTATAGGACACGTTCCGTGCGATTTTTATCAAATCTGCCATTGGATTTTCTATTAGTTCTGCTTGCAGAATTGAATTTCTGCAAATATATTCCCTATTTCTAGTTCCTGGCCCAGAGTTGCATAGGAACTATACAAATGGTCAACGCATAACATACAATAACCATAACACGTAACCCAGGGCATGGCAACTTTCCCCCCCAAGACTGAAAAGTTAACCCTTACAGCAGGGTATCTCTGACAGGCAGTGGCACCATGCGGGCACAACCTTTTGTTGTGGGTGCCGCGCTGCCCCTGCCATCACTTTGAAGTCCCCCTTTTAGTTTAAAAGAATGAACCCCTGTAGCCTTTCACTATTTTGAGAGATACTCGAACAGAGACCCCCCTCTCTTCCTGTGATGAAACTGGTACATCATGCAGCACCACTGCGTGACCTTAGTCCGTAAGTACTACGCACGGCAGCACTCAAGGGGTTAAAGACCAATGCCCGGCTCAAGGGCGAAGCAGCTCTGGTCGGCAGTGTGCATATTACAAGCCGTCTTGCCTGACCACAGTGGAAAACGTGTTTTGATGGCTACTGTGTTCCATCATCAGACTTGGCGTTTGCCTCATATAGTGATGTGTGCTTAAGTATAGCAATCTTCATTTGCTGCTTGTCTATGGGATACCAAAGGTGATGCCTGATCCCACGAGGGTAAGATGTAGCTTCGGTTTTGTCATTCCAGACTTGGACTGAAGGACCATCAGGAGAGAGAGATTGTCCATGTGCTCATTGACTGCTGCCTGCAGGAGAAGGTGTACAACCCGTTCTATGCCTTTCTGTCTAGCAAGTTCTGCGAATACAACAGGCGTTTTCAGGTAATGCCGGCCAGGGAGATGCTTATTCTGGGTTCTTTGTGCTACAAATGACTTTCCTTCTTCTTGACACGTTATGAACACTCTTTTGACTTCAAGATATTGAATGTATTGACATGTCGAGGCTGATGTCGCGTCTTTTCTGTGAGTTACTCTGCTCTGGCCTCTTATGTCTTATTTAGTTGCAAACCTCCCTGTTATGACACATTCAAACAAAGTCGATTACAAGGATGCTCTTCTATAGGCGACAGCCACAATGAGTGTGATCTGTAGATCGTATTAAAGGTGCAGTTTGCCCCGATATGACTTGTTTTGAAAGTGAGTTTAATGAGATGGCTTTTTAGTCAGATTACCAACTTCAATATTTTCTCCTATCTGATTTTGTATTTCTATTTACAGAGGCCCCAAACCTGTAGCAGTGTTCACAATGCAACTCTTGTATATTCTCACTGTTTTAAAAAAACATTTTATTTTTTTTAACGGGAAAAGCTAGGGATGAAAACAGACACATGCTACTTTGTAGTGAAGAAAGCGTTCACAAATGAAAACATAAACACTTAGGAGAAACTACACTTTTAAAGCAGCTCAGTGAGTATAGACACTGACTGTAAACAATTACTCTGAGTTTCAATTGGGGGAATCTGGTTCCATTGCCGTTGTTGGATCCTTGTGACATCGGGCAAGTCACTTTATCTTCCTTCAGGAACCAAAAACTTAGGTTGCAAGCTCATCCGGGCAGGGATGGTTTGTAAAAATTCCTGTGTGCTTTGCACCGCGCACTATACTGTCATTGTGCGCCATATTTAATAGTTTTATATAGATTATCCTAAAACCGAGCAGAAGAGTGATTCGCCAACCTACATATCTGGCCACGGGATATTCGCATCTAAAAAGCCACAATGTTACCTCCCGCTAGTGTTGCAGCTTTCTATTGAGCATGTCCTGATAACCTGGCCATATTGTGTACACGAGGCAAGTATTCTGGCTGGTTGGAATCAGTTCTCTGGAACCAGGGGGCGTCTCCGGAGATCTGGGTGCCTCAGATCAGCTCAGTACAGGTAGCATTAAAAACAAAACACCACCTTCCTTCCCAAAGGAAAATCGAGCACTGCAGGCCACCTGCTTTAAAACGGGGGTCCTAAATGCTACGCCTGTATCTAAAAAACAGTCTTATCAGTTGGTTTGCTCACCCTAAAGGAGAGAGCTGTCTGAAGTGAATTTGGAAAGGCTTTAGGGACCACCCTTAGGCTAAGGCCCCGCAGCACGCGCCCGCACGGCAAGCTTGCTTGCCGGCGGCGCGTGCAAGTTACTGCACCGCGATTTGCGGTCTGCAGTGAACTGTGTTGCGCGCTGGGGGGGTGTTGCCAAACGGGTCAGGTGGGCAGGGGCAATGACGAGGGGGGGCGCGACCATGTGTGTCAGGGAGGAGGGGAATCCGTTCTAAACAGGGACTCATTCCGCCCACAATACATACAGCTCCCAGCAAATTAGGAAATAAATAATAAAGCAGAATTTTGTTCCCCCATCCTGCTAATGGTTCCGGACCTCTTGCGTCCCCCCGTCCCTCCCCCCCACACACACACACACACACACACTTTCCCCCCCCCCTACCTTTTGGAGGGAGGGGGGGAGAGGGAGGGAGAACCATGCACGGCTGCCTCAGACTTCCCTCACAAGCCGCCTCCCTCCCGCCGTAGCTCCTTCCTACTCCCCTCATTGGCTGACGCGTGCACCACGTGACGCGTCAGCGTTGCAAAGCACAAGGGGGTGGTAGCTCCAGCAGGCTGACACATCACAGTACGCAGTCAGCCCTGCCAGAAGGAGGCAGCAGGGACAAGGACCATTCGGGTAAGGTGCTGGTGGCCTGCAGCCGCGCCGGCCGCAGCGGGACCAAGGCCTTAGTCTTTGGGGGCATCAATTTGAGAAGCACTGCATTGAAATATGTTGTGTTGATATACAACTCTTCTATCAAACATGAAAACCTTCCATGTAATGCGAGGCTTCTTCCATTGCAGGCAGAACAACTTTTTGTGTTTGGGAAACAGGAAGTATTATAATTTGTAATCTGGGTAACCGCTAAGGATGGTGCAAAGCGTTTGCCTTTATTGCAAGGCTTATTTCCATCATTGGGGTTGTCTTACTTTAAAAAAAAAAAAAATGTATAAAAGAAGTGGCCATAAGCAGAACAACTTACCCGATGTAAATATTAATTTTAATCTGCAGACTGTGCCCCCATAATATAAGCGTATTTTTGGGAAGGAAATGTTAATGCAACTAATAATGAAAAAAAATAGGCTTTAAAAAACATAATAATAATGTATGTATTGAGTGTGGATTGTTTTGAGCCTATGCCAGAGGAGAAAGCAAGCGCGTATTCATTATGAAGTTCGATTTATTGCTTTTGGAGCTTATATGACCGTTTTAGAAAGTATCTGGCAATAAAAGGAGTCCGTAAAAGCTGCATGCATTGTTAAAGGAAGCATCATTGAGTAATAGGCATGGCTGTGTGTGTATATGGGTTTTGATTATGCTGTATATTTAGATACGTTGTATTTATGGATGTGATTTTCAGATGACGTTCCAGTTCAGCATGTGGGACAAATTTCGTGACCTGGAAAATCTGTCGGCGAAAACCTTCACAAACCTGGTTAATCTGTTGAGTCACTTGCTAAAAAGCAAGTCCCTCCCCGTGTCTGTACTTAAGGTAAAGATCTCTCCAACTAAGCATTTGATTCGTTTATTGGAAATGAACATGTTGCCCTCTTGGAAAGTACCTTTGTACATTTTACTTGGTAAAATGATGAGGCATCATCACTTTACCAAGTATGTCAACCGTAACCGTGAGCTGATGTCTTGGCTACATGTTAAATGTCCTTAAATTCGCTTTTTCTATAGATTCACGTCCGCATAACATAATTCAGCATTCTTGTCGTTTGCACACACAAACAAAACGTTTATTCGATGGTGATGTTTCAAATAGATTGATATTCTTAAGAATAGTTGCACATAGTAACCTTCTTTCTGTTAATATTCTCTCCAGGTATTAACATGTCTTTTCTCCTTTTCATGGTATTATCCCTCTGGCCTGGTCTTTCTTCCTCTGGCCTTTCTTCCATCCTAAAGCTTACTAAGCTCACTGTTGTATTTATCCAGATAATATTCCTTGAATCAGCTCTCTTAATATATATTTCTATTCCAAATTAGGGCCTGCAGTTTCAAACTATGATCTCATAAGAAACAGCACATGTATTCTATACATAGAATACCAAATACAGTATGGACTGGAAGATTCTCAGAGCTTTTGTCATAGCCTCTACTCTCAGCTAAAGTCACAGTTGTCAATAATCACTCGGTGTCAAATCTAAACAGAGTTTCTGACTACTCTGACCTTTTAGGACAGCTGCACCGTCAATATAAGTCTATAACTGAACATACAATCAGATAGAATATATAGATATGAAGGAAAGTCCAGACTATTATACTGTATACTTTAAGATTCTGCCTTTGATAACAGATTCATTCATTACAATATAATTATTGCTAAATTGGATTTCTTACACTACACATTCTGCGGCAAAAGCTAAAGAGGCCTGTTCTGTGCAACTGAAAACACTTGGATACCCAGAGCAAGGGTTTTTTCAGTCCCATTAAATAAACGAGAAAATTAATCACATATTGCATGTGTGTTTTAGTGCTATTTAAGAATCCTATAATTTCAGTGACAAATGCTCAATATTGTAAATGTCAGCTCTCAAAAAGTTCAGAAAAGCCCCCAGAGAGTTAAAGGTTGGGTTGAAATCCTTAGTGCCAGAGACGTATGGGATTTTTTGCTTACATTGCGAGCACCTTTAGGACTGGAGGGATACATTCAGGGTGCCCCAGCTATGAGGCGACTTGGTGTTATAATGGGGTGCTGCTCTGCTAAACTATAATACATAGCTGCCCTGGGGGAAGTCTAGTGACTGGAAGATGAAGCTTCACACCCTCCATCATTCTGTTCATTTAGATGTATACTACCACCAATGTTAAAATGGGATGTGGTGTAAGCTTCGGGGGAGCTGGAACACCAGGAGAATAGAGGGTACATTTGAAAAGTTCTGTGCCAAGTAACATCCAATGTATGTGTTTTATTTCCTTCCATTAGGTCATCGAGTTTAGCGAGTTGGATAAAATCAAAGTCTCCTTCCTACGTCAAGTCCTTTACAAAGTGTTGAAGGACACAGATGTAGAAGAATTAGCTCAGATCTTCGGGAAGTAAGTCGTTTAGGGCTAATTAGACTAAGCCTTATTTCTATTTACATTTTTTTTTTTATTTGAGATTAGCGCTTTACAATGCGGAAAAATGATGCAACTTATTAAATGAATAGGTCACTGTTGAAATGCTGGATTTAGAAAGCAAAAGATCTATTAGCAATAAAATACTATGATCTGTGTTTTCAGTAAAGCGATCAAGGCAAAGTATAGTTTTCTTGCAGACCATATGGTGGCAGGGAGGGGGTCTCCTTGTCTAAGAACTCAACTCAGTTTGGAGATTTAATTTTTAATAGAGCCTGTTAAAATGCCCTTATTCGGTGTGCGTAGAACTCCAGAAATCTGTCAGGAACACGTGGATCTCGTAGCATTCCTAGGCTTCCATGCGCATTAAAAACACAAGAGACAGTGTTTTGTAAATGGAGAAAGATTGAGTGGGCACTACACCCCAAAATGTCTTGTTCACATACTAAAATGCTGTGTTCTCGTGCACGCGCCCAAGAGTCAGTCATAGAATTAAAAGGCCATGTGACCTCAATTTAATGGAAAAATAAAACATGAACAAAGGTGTCTGGTCTGAATCCCATGCACGCAGACTCGGACATTGGGAGGAAGATGTGAGATATATGATATATATATATTTATTCTCTCACATCTTCCTCCCAATGTCCGAGTCTGCATGCATGGGATTCAGACCAGACACCTTTGTTCATGTTTTATTTTTCCATTAAATTGAGGTCACATGGAGTGTGTGTGTGTTTATTCTACTTTTTGTTTATCTTACTAGCAATTAAAAATAGTTGTTTTTTTTTGTTAAACTTATAATTGTTTTTGTTTTTTCTCCATATATGTAATTTACTTTAATTTTGAGTTCTAAAAACTAATATCCAAGGACAGCCACTACATCCACAAGATCATTGAATTCGTTTGTGCTTGTGGTTTCACTTGACTTTAATTTACTAAATCCAAATGTTTTTTGTAAAAAAAAACAAACACCCAATAAAATAACTTATTTAGTGCTGTATTACTAGTCTTTATTATATTTGCATTAACACTGTTGTGTGTCATCCTCAGGGTCTCCGAGAATCCCAAGCTGGGGATGCTGCGTGAAGGTTTAAAGCTCTTCATCACACATTTCTTGCTGAAGAATATCCAGGCCCAGAAAAGTGCAGAAGAAGCTGATCTGCTTAATCAGCGAGCAGACTTGGCAGTCAAGGCTTTGTTAGCGAAGGAGAACAGATTCCGGCTGTAAAGTTTTACCGCCCCATATATTAAAAAATATGTATAATAATGAAAGCAGCATCAACTTTGCTACAATTAAATAGTCGGCTGGGTAAGCAGCTCTTTAAAAGGAAGAAGCGCGCCATTATACTCATAACGTCACTCCGAGGACGTTCAGTGTGTGGGGACAATGCATAGAGGGCTTCTGCAAAATACATTCTGGGAGGGGCAGCCCATTCTCTCTCATTTCCAAGACATTTTAAAATTGGCTGTGCAGCCACCACTGAGGTGGAATCCTGGCTGCATATTTTAGGTGCTCTGCAGTCTACACAGTGTCTCGTACCCGCTCCAATCTTAATACCCAGTTACAAATGGGTAATCTAAAGTGCCGGGAGATGTTCAAATACCGCAATGTCACATTGTAGACTAAATGATTAGACGGTAGCTCTGTGGGATGCTGTCTGGTCACACTCAGACCCCGCAGAAACCCCAGCAAACAGTGAAGCACAAGGTGGCAGATCTCGCGGTCCTGCTGCTGTCTCAATAAGCGCCTCTTGTGTGCGATCTTTGGTAACGCGCTGAGAACACATTCATTTGTTTGGTGCAGATATTGACTACATCAATGAAGACAATGCAAGGTTTTCTGTACAACTTCCAGCAAAAGGAAACCGTTCAGGTGCCTCCTAGACAAATAAAACTGCGGTTCAGAGGCCTGTAAAACCAGTACTGAAGCCATTTCGGTAAGATCGATGATTTGTGTATTTCACCTTGTGTACAGTATATAGTGATCAGAGTGATTGTATTCACTTCAGAACGGCATCACATTTCTATCAATACTGTGCAGTATGGCTTTCCATCACTTTCAGGTAGGAAATATGTCTGTAACCTTGTAACATAATATGGGAAATAAATGCAATTGTGCTGTAGACCACTAGATGGTATTCTGTGAATAAAGCACCTGTTACCAGTGAGTGGATGCTAGTTTTTATTAAACTAGAAAAAAAAAAGAAAAAAGCTTTATACTAAACCTTCTTTTAGTAAATTCTGTGCTAATAAAGGTGTGGGGCAGGTCCGGAGTCAAGACGGGGCAGGTTACGTAGGGGATTTGATACCATCTTCATACAAATCAAACCAGTAGAAGTATTTTAAATATATTATATATTATAATACTGTATATATATTTTTTACACTTTTAATGTCTATACAGTAGTAACAATGCCATGGACTAGTATTTACACATTATTCACCTCCTCCCTTCTGTAATAACACGGTTTGTAATGTTTCTATGCAGGGCAGTGGCTCAGCCAGAGACTCTCCACTTTCACACTTTCTTCGGCAATTTATGTCGGCATAGTTTATTTAGGGAGCTTAGAGCAATAATGATCAGATAATATTTGGATTAAATGAGCCCGAAGGAAAAAAAGAAAGGGGTTCATTTTTTAGCATGGACCTTAAAAAAATGACTGACTGAGAACATGCGTTGGTTACGGGAATTGCGATTGTGACACACACAGGTGGTTAAAGTCCTGTATTAATGAGTTGTTCACCCGTTTCTGCACAATCAAATAAAACTGTAACCCTAATTAAGGCACACTAATAATCATGCAGGTACCATACTGCAATAGATTATAGCTGTGCTATTCTTTCAAATATAAGGATGTTTATACCACAACTTTAAACCATATATTGTTGATTCCTTTGGTAGTATTTTACATAATATAATAATACTGGACACTATTTGTGTGGACTCAGACATGGCCTTTAGTGTAGATATTGCTTAGAAGCCGTGTATAATAGGTTGTGTAGTTGTGTTGCACCATTTTGTGTCTAGACCATCTATTAAGTTGTCAATTACAAAACGAATGTCAAAAGGTGTTACATAGGTAATTGCTTTCACATCTAACAGCTGTCACTACACGGGGCCGCCCTTTGAAGGTGTGCTAAATATCCATTCTCAAGCTAATATTCATGGAGCGTTACTAAGCCGTAACCTTGCGTGTATGGCTTAGCACTGCTTAGTAAATATGCCCCGTAATCTGTTCCAGGAGCGATTTGATGGAATGAGATTAAACGTATAGAAAATGCTTGGGCTGATGTAAGTGAACATGACTTGGCCAGAGTTTCTGTTCCATTAGTAAGATTTCACAGTTCAATGTAATTAGGGGTGTTTTTCTCTACAACCCTTTTGTGGCACAGTGACATGCAATCATATTGTGCACGGTCCGCAATTGCTAGGGCTGGGGTGGCCAGCTCCAGTCCTCAAGGTCCACCACCAGGCATTTGTGCATCCTGTGCTGAAGCAGGGATATCCCTCTGGCACTGATTGAGCCAACTGTGCTGAAGCAATGATATCCTGAAAACCTGACCTGTTGAGGCCTGGAGTTGGCCACCTTCGCTAGGGGACAGATTGAGGTGTATGCTTCATTCAAAGGAGCCCTCCTACACCTCCTTCTAACCCCTCCTCTGCCAGGCGGCAGGTATCAAAGGCATGGCTTTCACAAGCATTACAAATTAGATTGATGTGGCGTACCGAATAACCACAGGGAAGATTACATGAAAGGAGGTAGATGCACCAAGCACCATCATTGCTAGAATTTGTTTCGCTCTCCATTATATGAGGTAGGCCTGGCACCTAACTTACCTGTCAAAGGGAAGGCCAGGGCTACCACCCAAGTGAGCTAACGCATAAGGGAGCAGCTCCCCTCCCAAACTCACTCTGAAAATGATTTAAACATACACTAGTGTCTGGTTGGAAAGGCCCCAATTCTTGTTACCCAATAAAGTTGCAGCCATTGGTTGGGTTTGGTCCTTTTAGGGGACACACCTCTTGTTCTTGGGCCGTTGCTTGTTGATCTCCGGCACAGGCTCCCAAACGGGTCTCTTGACGGCTAAACGTTCCATGCTTTAAAAGCTATAAATATATCTGATCATTTTACCATGTTTTCTTGTCATAATTGAATCCGGTTATTCCTCCCAATAAAGATGACTTTACTTCCACATCGCAATCACAGCTGTGTCATATAAAAGGGCCACTTTATAAACAAAATACACAGCGTTTGGGAATGGTCTTCTAACTAGATGTGAGCTCCAGTAGCTTATTGGGATGTATTGGAAAGGGCTCTGCCACATGTATGTTTTAAACTATCTAGAGTAATTTATTTATGGTAGGGTGACCAGATATTTTTTTAAAGTAGAAACCGGGACACATTCAAAAAATTATTTGTAAATTTATTTATAAATCAAATGCATCACTTCAAAATAAATAATATAATGGAATGTGTGTAATCGCGTCCCCATTTATACTGGATTATTGCTTTTATTTCAGATTCCTAACGATACAAACGCTTCCTCTCTCTCTCACACCCACCCTCCCCATTCTCTCCCTTCCCCTCTCAGTTTAAAGTACCTACCTGTGGAACAGGGCGTGGGGGTCCTGTCCTGGTGGCAGACACGGTAAGTTGACTGACTTTGAGGGTGGACGTGGCCCTGCAGACTGTGGAATAGTGGGAATACTTTTGGACTAGATGGCAGAGGAGGCAGCTTACAATGTAATTCATATGCAAAACTGCACTATAAATGTCGAACCTGTCTCAGTTGCTGTAGCACCGTAAGCACTTTTTTGATACAATTGTGTTGCCCTTCCCCCCGCCCCCCACCACCTTCGCTACCATTGGATCCCCGCACAGCACGTGACCGTGTCGACGCTGGCTATCGCGCTTCGTGAGTGCCCAGAACATTAACCGCAAGGGGCCTGCCTGATAGAGCTGAGTGTCTGGTGTGTGGCACACATGCCGTAGTGCCCGCCACTGGGGACTCGGCCTTATAAGTAGAGAAGATTGTAAAAGGTAACATCAACGCTTAGAAATAATGGTATGATTTCAGCTGAGAGATGCATGGTACCCTGTCCCTCCGAGGTTACTTGACTTTCAGGTCTTCTCCCTCTCTGTGTTCGGTACCCCACACCCCCCCACCCCTCCCAAATTGTTCTCCACTTTCAAGCATGCTGTATATGTATGTATATATGTAACTGTAGACCCTTTCCCCCCACCCCCCCCCCCCCCCATCACTGAAGGAACTACCGGTACTGCTGTTGCCTGTTTTGCTCCCAGAAGGCCTGAGCCTCCGCCACTGGGAGCCTGGGGTGATATCTCGTTCGCCTCGGTGCAGCGCCTCCACCTGCGAGGGATCCCAACGTGGTGGGATAAGCCTCTCACAGGAACAATACCAATAATAATCACACTCAGAGTATATAGTAACTGGTTTTACTGAACGCAGGATAATCAACCTGTACCCCACAGTATATAGCCCACACACAACCCCAATCCACCAGATGACTGTCCCCAATGCTTGGCACCAAAATCCCTGATGTCCTTTCCCAATGTCAGGGCCCACCCAAAAGTGTGTGGAATAGCACTATCCCGTGAACTGTTGGTGCACTTATTGGAGTACCTGCCTGGGGACTCCAGCACCCGGGTACTGCTGAATAACAGATCGGGATCCGCTGATCCAGCGTCGTCGTCCGTGATGGCGTCCGCCTCTGCTTTGGGTGAACTCCCGCTTGAGGGTCTCACCTTTAAGAGTCTATTCGGAGGTGGTCTGGTCCCAGATCACAGGCTCTAATCACCTCGTGGCGTCTCACCGGTGCTATACACGGACTGTAGGCAGCTACTGGGGAAATGTCCCTAGCTATGGGGTTTCCCTGTAGCAGCCACAATCTGGTGTGAGTCGGGGACTAAAGGGGGGTATCTGGCCTAGTCTGGGAGCCACTTGCAGACAGACTGCGTCCCTGCTCCGACTGTCGTGGTCTCTCCTGAGCGCGCCAAATGTAGCAAACCGCATAGCCGGCAGGCAGCACTTGATGTCCTGCAGCACCTCCTCCGCCTCGCGCTCCCTGCCCCATCAGCCGCAGCTTCTCGGACTAACCGGCGCTTCCAATTTTTTTTATTAATGGCGCCTAAAACGTGCCCAAATCTTTAGCAAATTTGATAACACCATCAGTATCAGATAAGATTCAAATTACACAGGAAAACAAAAACAGACTAATTTTATAACGAAACATATACTTTAAGAGGGATTTTCTGAGGATGCTGATTTCACTGCGGAAATGTTTGTTTCGTTCTATTTTCTGTTTGCTCTGCGAGACCTCATGCATGATTTTATCTTGCTAACTAACATTTTAGCTGAAAGTTTGTTTGTTTCGTTAGTGATGTAAACGATTGTTTCAGTGTAAAGAAGGGGTGGCTAACTCCAGTAGCCAAGGGCCATCAGGTTTTCAGGATATCCCTGCTTCCGCACAGGTGGCACAATCAGTGGCTCAGTCGAAGAGCCACTGATTGAGCCACCTATGCAGAAGCGGGAACTGATTGAGACACCTATGCTGAAGCAGGGATATCCTGAAAACCTGACCTGTTGGTAGCCCTTGAGGACTAGATTTGGCTACCCGTGGTGGAAAGGATCTCAGCGGAACAAACCACTTTTCTAGCCCTGTGTACTGACAGCGACAAACAGCACTTTGTAAGAATTGCCACATTGCTCACGTTGGAGGCCAGAATTGCTGGAGAGAAAACGGTTTCTCCATATTATGTTGCATGGAGATGCAGCCGGGGATGGTTTATACATCAGGATCAAAGATTTAAAAGGCCAAACTGGCTCACGTTTTCTTTGGAGGCTCCATATTAAAAGGGAAATGACAGCAAGGTCCTGTTTCCAAATCACCCGTCCCCATGTAACATTGTAAAAGGCTGAAGCTGTTCTTATAAAGCAGTAATCCTGGCTGGTATATTATCACCTCTGTGACTCCGCTGTTGCTAAGGTGCTTTCAGTTTTAGGTGCCAGTGTTCTCCGGACATCCAGCGAAATGAAAGAGTCGGCCAAGCCGCCTACCAGGAGGAAGCCGCATCGGGTGACGTTGTGGCTCTATCCTGAATGACCATGGCTGCCATCTTTAAAAAGACAGGAAGTGCACTGGCACCTGAAACGGGAGGTATCTCAGGAACCTGTGGGTCCCCAGGGCTGGTGGAACGCACTGTTCAGTTCCGGAAGACACCCCCACCCACACCCCCCACACCATTGGTTTGAATACTGTTAAACAAAAAAAATCAGACTCATAGTGAATTAAAAATAGTGTGACATGTTTAGTTGGTTGCTACAATTTGAAAAACAAGTGTTATTGGAATGTGCTTGTATTTATACTTTAATATATATATATATATATATATAGGAAACCAGGTGTCCCACCAAGGAGACAAAAAACAGCACTCAAGGTATATTGCAAAAGTGTGTTTGAAAAAAAGCAGGCACATATAAATCCAACGTTTCGGTCCTGTATAGGACCTTCCTCAGGACCGAAACGTTGGATTTATATGTGCCTGCTTTTTTTCAAATACACTTTTGCAATATACCTTGAGTGCTGTTTTTTGTCTCCTTGGTGGGACACCTGGTTTCCTGTTATTTTTGTTGAACAAGCACCTATTTCTTTGGAGCCTTTGAAGTGCCTGCTGTTATCTTTATATATATATATATATATATATATATATATATATATATATATATATGCAAATACAACTGTATGCTCATCTGCATGTCTTAGGCAGGTCTGCAACCCCGCCTTTCCCCATTATCACCCAGCATACAGCACTTCCACTGCAGCAAGGGATTCTGGGAAATGACATGCAAATGAGCACACAGTGTCACTTTTTGCCTCAAAAACCATTTTTAACATGGTTCCCCCATATATATATATATATATATATATATATATATATATATATATATATATATATATATATATATACACACACACACACACACAGGGCCTGACAAACGTGCCAAAACCCTCTCGCCCCCCCCCCCCCCCCAAAAAGACAGGAGGGGGGGGACAGTGGACAGGAGGGGGGGACAGTGGACAGGAGGGGGGGGGACGTGGACAGGAGGGGGGGGACAGTGGACAGGAGGGGGGGGGGGGACAGTGGACAGGAGGGGGGGCACAGTGGACAGGAGGGGGGAACAGTGGACAGGAGGGGGGGGAACAGTGGAAAGGAGGGGGGACAGTGGACAGGAGGGGGGGACAGTGGACAGGAGGGGGGGTGAACAGTGGACAGGAGGGCTGGACACAGTGTCACACACACAGTATCTCACACACACAGACTGTCAGACACACACACACAGACTGTCAGACACACACACACTGACACACACACACACGCACACACTGTCACACACACACACACACACACACACACACAGACTGTCGCACACACACACACACACACACACACACACACACACACACACACACACACACACACACACACACACACACACACACACACACACACACACACACACTGTCACACACACATACACACACAGACTGTCACACACACTCGTCTCAGTCCAGTGGAGCGCTCAGCGGCGCCCTTCTCGGGCGCAGGTTCCGCCCCCGCGCAGTCCCGTGCGGCGCCTTTCTCGGGCGCGGGCCCCGCCCCTCCACAGTCCCGTGCGGCGCCTTTCTCGGGCGCAGTCCCCCCTCGCAGTTCCGTGCTGCGCCTTTCTCTGGCGCAGGCCTCGCCCCCCGCAGTTCCGTGCAGCGCCGCACCCTACGGGTGAGGGGGCTGGTGTGGTACGGGTCAGTGGTACAGGTGAGGGGGGGTGAGCTGCCCCTTCCCGGTCATCCGTTCCGCCGCCTGGTCCCGGATGGTTGCGGCGGGAGGCACTGGGGTGAGGGAGGGGAGGTGGTGTGTGTGGTGCTGTGTGGAGGGGAGGCTGGAGGCGTAGGGGTGTGAGGCGGTGGTTTGGGCGGGAGGTGGTGTGTGTGTGATGGTGTGTGTGCGTGTGGCAGTTGGGTGAGGCGGCAGTTGGGTGACATCATACAGCCACCAATCTGATTGGCCAGAGGCTGGACCAATCAGATTCACACATGTCGTTTCAACCCAATCTGATTGGCCAGATGTCGTTTCAACCCCACAACTTTCGAATTTATATATTAAGATATGCTAACGGTGGAGGTTTTCTGTCGCCTTTTTCACCCACCATAACTTAAAATGTATGGTAAACCTACCCAGCCTAGAAATATTTCAAAGCAAGTATAAACCAACCTCTCACTGATAATACCCATCAAGGCGCGCGTGCAACAGTGCTCACTGTGTATGAGAAAATGTGTCAATTAGTGAGGGAATTAAGTGAATGAGACGTATACTTAATTGTAATATAGAAAGAATATTCACTGGAAAAGTGTATCAATGCAAATGAAAAAATAAAAAAGCATGTGTATTGTGTGTGCAAGAATTAAGAATAAATACAAACAAATAAGCTAAATGAAGACAATGGGGCCTATGCAGAGAGCAGCGCTATTTCGAAATTCGCCATTTTTTGGAGAAAATCGCGCAGAAAGCAGCAGAAAATGGCGAGTTCCGAAAAACGCGCCAATTTTTCTTTTCTATTTGTAAAACTCGGCTCGCGGCTGGCGAGAACCTCAATCTCGCCAGTTTAAAAAATATCCGTATGCAGAGGGGCGCGAACGGCATCTAGCGGCTGTTCGCGCCAATAAAATGGCGCGATTGTCTCCGTTTTGCCTCGCCAAAAAAAACTGCCGCTCGCGGCCATTGCAAAGGGGAAAAAAAAGGCGCGAATTTGTTTTAACACATTTCTGAAGCGCGCATCTCGCCAATTTAAACTCGCCACACGCATCCATGTTAAACATAGCAGAATTCGCACTTTTCTGCATATGGAGATTAAAACTCTCCAAAAAAGCTACTTTTTAATAAATTCGCCAATTTTAAAATTCGATGCTCTCTGCATAGGCCCCAATGTGTTAGAACAGATTAGGGAAATATGGAGACACAGCAGCTACTGTAGGTTCCAAACAATTCTAAATAATAAAAACACACTAAAGAAGCTCATGCTCCATAGCACATACATTTAATAACCTGTGGAATCAGAGCAAGGATAAAAAAAACAATCAATAATACAAAAAGTCCTGGAAAAACTAATATTAACCTTACCACTTGTGAATTTTATGAACAAAGTCCTGCTGGATTTTGAAGTGTTGATATTCAGATATGCTCAGTGGCTCATAGAGTACAATATTAAAGTGCTGTGAGCATATATCACAGTATAATCAGGGAAACTGATAAAGATGTAATGTTATAACCTCCTTGGAGATGTCACAGATAGGGGTGGTATTGGAATCCGGTAATATAGCGGGTTTCCATGGCTTAGCTGCCCTTCTTTCATATGTGTACAGATGTATATTTTTCATTTATAATAGATATAATGTATATCAAGTTTGTTTTTAATGAATAATAAATGTGTTGTTAAAACAAAAAAAACCTAAGCGGATTTTTAAAAATATAACCATAAAAAGAGGGGAGATAGGAATCGTGTCACATACAGATGAGAAGGTGGTAGTTACATCCCCACTTTATAAAAGTACTCTTTTTTTTAATTGATATAACATAATTGTAGCCCCAAGACACCCCCCCCCCCCTTTTGTGACTACTATTGAATTAATGGGTTAATGGCTCTGATAGGTTAACTGTGTGAGCTTGTGCAGGGTAACGACCCTCACATGTTATAGAGCGACTTGGCAGAAAAGAGACCACGCCCACTTTATGTCTGGTGACCTGTGACGTCGCCCTCAGGGTATATAAAGTAAGCCCGAAGGTTCCAGATCTTAGGTTCCTGGGAGTGACAGTTGGAGGAGCCTCATTGTTACTAATGTAAATATGTGACATTAGCCAGCAAGGGGCTCACTAGTAATGGGACATTATGGACGCTCTACAGAAGAGGGACGATTCAGCTAACCCAAAGAGAAACATGCCTAAGTACCTCCCTAGCTTATTAACAAGAGGGTACCTGGGGAAGAAGCAGATAGTAGAAGCCCTGTAAATAAATCAGTAAATGTGAATAGACTGGTGTGTCTAAGTGTGAAGAGCATAATCAACGACTGTTAATAAAGCTCCTGTTTGTACAATAAAAGTTCCTGGCACCCATCATTATTCCATCAGTGTATCTACATCCAGCCTGCGCGGACCCAGCACCCGGACAAGGTATGTGAGACTGAGCAAAGCCATGTATATAGTCAACTGATAAACTTCTTAAGAGCCGGGCAAGGAGGGTTACATAATGATCACCTATAGGATGCCGTATGTCATACATTTAGAATTAAGTGAATGCTAAGTGTCTCCTGTAGGTATAACACATGTAGCCAGAATTGGCACACTGAGGCTTGGGTCCCGCTGCATCCGGCGGCGTGTGCGACCATGTGCGCGCCACTCACCAGCTCCTTACTTCCTCCCTAGTTGGCTCCAGTGTCTCCTCGCTGCCAGGCTCACTGCGCACTGTGACGCGTCAGCCAACAGGGGCTACAATAGGATTGTGATCCCGAGCGGTGACACGTCACGTGGTGTGGCAGGGAGCCATGAGGAGGGGAGATCGCTGCCAGGGGGGCAGATCCTTCCTCAATGCTGGACACACACGGACACAGACACACACAGACACAGACACACACACAAACACACGGAGCAGAAAATGTACATCATGGCCGCGGCCCCTTTGATGGCCCCACCCACCAGACCCGTTTTGGCCACGTCCCCCGCGCCTAAAAACAGCTCCCTAAAGATCGCAGATCGCGGTGAAGTGCCGTGAACGCGCGGCAGGATGCAAGGCAGGCGCGCCAGCTCGTGCAGTGGGGCCTTAGCCTGGTACATCACATGAAGGAAGCAAAATCCAAGCACACAGGCTTCAGTATAGAAAAATATATTCAGCAATAGAACCGGTTCTATACTGAAGCCCGTGTGCTTGGATTTTTCTTCCTTCATGTGATTCCCTTGGGATTTTTCAGGACTATCCCTTCTATCACCGGTAGGTGATATTTTTTCATACACAGGAAACGTGTGCCAGGCAGCCACTCTATTTGACACTAATACATCTCCCCATTAAGCACACATCCAGATATGGAATAATAATTGGAGAAGAAGATCTCACTTTTGGAATCTTGTTCAGTCCTTGGAGGTCCTTTGATGTGCAATCTGCTGTGGATAGATAGCAGGAACAAAACGGGGAAAAAAACGAAGCACTATCCAAGGTAATAAGAGATCCAGAGGAGGCTCCCTCATAAAATTGTAAGGGACTTTATTGGATCAATTGTATAGTGGTAAAGTGAACACAGGCGCAAACAAATAAAAAGTGGACACTAATAATAAGTGAATAATCAAAAATTTAAATAAGTGAAAAATGTGATAAAATTTAAGTAAATACAGTTTCACCCCCTGCTCTGGAACCCACTGGAAGGGGTAGTCTTCACTCTTCCCCCACAGTAACAGCAAAACACACAAAATCCACGGGGAGCATGGGGAGGAAACAAAAATAAATTTAAGTGCAGCAAAAATGACAATGTGAAAAAAGCCTTCAATTGACTTGGCTCTAATGAATTGACTACTTACAAGATGTAAGAGTCAAATAGGCAGGGTTGACTCAAACGGTCAGAGGTAAGTGGATGATGCAGTTGTCATCAAAGTGGATCAGGTCCTCAGGATCACGTACCCCAATGTAGAGAGAAAAACTGGCATAGCGCAGATCACTCAAGATAAAAAAAGCTTTATAACAATTAAATATTATACTCACATTCTAACAATAAAAAATGGGCATATCACACTGCATTAGTGTAGGAAGGTTTTAGCCAGCTGGCTCACCGTCCCACACCATTCCCCCACTCCTCCACCTCAGCCTCCGGTCAGCTGTTTAGACTGCTCCGACTGGCGTGTGACGTCACTTCCGGTTTCGCCGCTCAGTGAGGGCTGGATCCTCCTGCAACTCCTCTGCTGTATGCTCCTCTCTGAATGAGACTCCCACCCTACACGTTTCGAAAGCGACTGCTTTCTTCCTCAGGAGTGTTACTCCTCCTCGAAACGTGTAGAGTGGGAGTCTCATTCAGAGAGGAGCATACAGCAGAGGAGTTGCAGGAGGATCCAGCCCTCACCGAGCGGCGAAACCCCTGAGGAAGAAAGCAGTCGCTTTCGAAACGTGTAGGGTGGGAGTCTCATTCAGAGAGGAGCATACAGCAGAGGAGTTGCAGGAGGATCCAGCCCTCACCGAGCGGCGAAACCGGAAGTGACGTCACACGCCAGTCGGAGCAGTCTAAACAGCTGACCGGAGGCTGAGGTGGAGGAGTGGGGGAACGGTGTGGGACGGTGAGCCAGCTGGCTAAAATCTTCCTACACTAATGCAGTGTGATATGCCCATTTTTATTGTTAGAATGTGAGTATAATATTTAATTGTTATAAAGCTTTTTTTATCTTGAGTGATCTGCGCTATGCCAGTTTTTCTCTCTACATTGGGGTACGTGATCTTGGGGACCTGATCCACTTTGATGACAACTGCATCATCCACTTACCTCTGACCGTTTGAGTCAACCCTGCCTATTTGACTCTTACATCTTGTAAGTAGTCAATTCATTAGAGCCAAGTCAATTGAAGGCTTTTTTCACATTGTCATTTTTGCTGCACTTAAATTTATTTTTGTTTCCTCCCCATGCTCCCCGTGGATTTTGTGTGTTTTACTTTATTGGATCATACAAACAACCCCTAAAGTGGTAGCAAAAACACAATGCGTTTCGCGCATGTAGCGCTTCATCATGGTGTGATCACATCATGTGATCTCTTATTACCTTAGATAGTGCTCCGTTATTTCCATTTTTGTTTTATCTCCTTGGCCTGGACTAACTCCAGCAGGTGTGAGGTGCTGTTAACGTTCTGCGCTTACGGGATTGGTATTGAATGTAAGAAATCGGATTAGAAATGTTCCCACATATGGCCTTGCACAGAGCCTGATGACACGCAAGCCATTATTCAATGTGCTGTGACTCTGCTTCCTTGTGCTGGAGAAGATTTGAGTCCCACTCATTTGAATAAAGGTGAAGTCTTCCCCAGCACGGCCTTGGAGGCCCATATATAAAGCGTTGCGAAAAAGCAATTGTGACGTAAAAGTGTCACGCACAAGAGTAACACATTCATGCGATTTTTACATGTGTTGTGTGGGGCTCCATCAAAGGTAATTAGCAACTTCCTTACACTTGGCTCCACTTAAACCAACACAACAAAAATAAATATAATGTTAGATCAGGGGTCCCGAACTCAGTCCTAAAGGGCCACCAACAGGCCAGAGTTTATGGATACCCCTGCTTCAGCACAGGTGGCTCAATCAGTTTCTCAGTCGAAGCTGGCCTGTTGGTGGCCCGTGAGTACTGAGTTTGAGAGCCCTGATCTAAGGTGTCAGTGCATAGATAGCAGTTTAATACAGGGTCCTAAATGTTTTAATAGCTAAATGTGCTCAAAAAGTTGTTTAAAAATGGATTCTTATTTAATAGATATCATATACATACATCATATGTAAGAAACTTCTCCGTTAAAGCAGCTCTCCAGGCTGCACTGCTTGATTATTTGTTTGTTTATTATATAGGTTTGAAGCAGAGGGTCTCAGAGCTGAACCCCTTTTATAAATTTCAGCCATGGCGACCCTCTGCTTCCCGACATACCTACTCATGTGCAGACGGTATCTCTGTGAAGTTTAGATGTCCAGGTCACACGGGCCAATAGGAAGCCACAACAGATGACGTCATGGCTTCCTATTGGCCCGTGCGACACAGCACTTTTAAATGCCGCCATTATGTTAGGCACACAAGTTCCCTTGCCAGAGGCGGAATTTCCCAGAAAGCTTACAAGGCTATATTGTAGAGTGGCAAAAATTTTGGGGTGGTAATTTTTTGGGGAGGCAATTGGTGTGTGTGTTGAGAGGGGGTCTTACCTTCTCCGTAGCAGCCCCCTTCCTGCAGTGTTGTGTTGTCATGACGACCCGATTTCAAATGACACCGTAACATCGAGCCTGACTCCTTCAGGCCTGCGGAGTTCTGCCTCTAACTGTCATGGCTGCCACCTTTTAACAACTCCTCTCCCTCCAAGTTCCTCCTTCTTCACCAGCCTCTGTACCGGCTAATCATAGTCACATGTCCATAGGAGAGGAACCTGCTAGGGGGCAATGTACATGTGTTGCCTGACATACACAGGTGGTTACATATCTCCGTTCCGTCATTAAATTACTTTTTAAAGTCAGTTTGCAAGTGAGTTGAGGCGTGGCAGGGGCTAAATTCCCTCTGGGGGATGTCCTTGTGTTTTCAACAAGAGTTAGCACAGCCAGAGACCTCCTCTCTCACTCCCCCCTATTTTTATTGGCTCGTTGATAAGGAAAGGATGGAATTAGGGTAAAGAAAACACTTCATTGACAAACACGACCCCATTCAGGGGCCCCTTAGAAATGCAAAGAGGTAAGTCTTTGGTTTTAGATTGGTTTAACCCTATGGGCACCCAACGACGTAGCCTCTACAATATGGGGTCTGGCGTTCCAGGGGCCCATGACGTAGTAGTTACGTCATAAACGACTTTCTCCTTTTTTGCAAGTAGATCCACAGGAGCACAGAATGCGATCCTACAGGAAGAGGAACAGAAGAGGACTTCTCTTCAGCTCCATCATCAGTGACGGAGCTATCAGGTGGTCACGAGTGCCAGACTGGCCTTGGCACCACACCTCTGGGATTTAAAGGATGAAGGAAGCCAAATAGGTTGATAAATTGTTTACAAAAGGTGCCTGTCGGCTGACTGTAAGATGGCAACTTTAACGTTTCCTGTGACAGAGCTGAGAAACACTAAGAATACACACTCATCTCCAACAGCTTCACAATAGCTTCACCATTCACTTGCATTGAAGCAGATATAAATTTGCCACCCTTCATACTGATATTACACATGGTACTGTAGGTACTTAGTGAAGTAACCTCTTTCTGCACTTCACAGTACTAAGTGCACACAGCTTTTGGACTAGCTGCAGTATATTATAGGATGTTGCAATCTTGTAACGTGCACCTTTCCATGTGGTTCTGCTCACATAATAAAATATGAAATCCCTCAATGTACGTCTTTGGAAGAGACAAGTGTGTAAATCGAAGTATCTTATGTGACTTCACACCATGCTTCATTGCTAGACAGCTTTATGATTCTGACATTTTTACCTTGGCAGCTTTGAATAATTACTATCGCTCATGGCCAAAACTTACAGTTTAAGATCAAGTTTGTATGTTCTAAAATACAGTCTAAATCCCTATGTATGTGATTGACTATATACTGTATCTAAATTCATTTTAAGAATAAAAATCTTACTGAGACATCTGATAGAGTCTTAAAGGCATCCATGTTTATCTGACTCCTTAGGCAGATAGTACGATTTCCTTTTTTGACCCCACTGTCTTTGGTTTATTTAGGAGATACTCAACAAAGCGTGCTGTGCTAAATTAACTTCCTTTTGCCAACCTATTTTTTTTATTCTTGTACAGTGCTGACAGTGTATACAGCGCTATACACAGAATATTTGAAGGCACGTGTGTGTCCCTGCTCTGTAGAGAGATGCCTGAGTCACAGGGAGTTTAAACAACTTGGCTAAGGTTACAAGAAGCTGCCACCAGGATTTGAACCAGGCTTTCTTGCTTCAAACTCAGTGTCATTATTCTCAGAGTTAGTGTCTTTACCCACTGAGCTGCTCCTTCAGCCCATTGACCTACTTTCTAAGGCCGCGTCCACAGGTTGCGTCCACAGTCCGCGTGACACAAACAAAAAGCCGTACCTCACGGAGGAAGGCCATAGAGCGTGCGCGGTTCAGCCAATGAGGTGAACTGCTCACATGATGTCACGGACCACGCCCCCGCCACACCTCCCCGTCATGTCTCCCGTCCCATAGATCCTGGATAGCCTCTGGGGCAGGCGTGTGCGATGCCACGCGCTGCATCGTGCGCACAGGCTTTCTATATCTGCGACTTAAGGGGTGCTAAACTGTGAGGCACCTTCATTAAATGGGACATAAGGTAAGCTTAGCACTGCTTCATAAATATGACCTTGTGTCATATCCCGAATGTAATGTTTATAACGGCGCAGAACACCACTGTACATTTTGGAAAGTACAGAGAGCTTTTTTTTTATAATCAAAACTTTCCGAACGAGCTCCTCAGGTGCTATACCTGCATGAAGGGCAACGCAACACAAATATCAATCAGACTTAGATTTAGGTTTACTCTGTGGGGAGTGGGATGAGCTCCTTCAGGGTGCAGAGGTGACGAGTTCTTTGGGGCCTTTTGTCTTTGTGGGTTGACGCCCATGTTTTGTGCGAGTGTTGGAGGTAGAGACAAAAATTCCACCCACGGCATGTAGATTGTGCCCCAATTACAGCGCAATGCTTCTAAGAACCAAAGTGACGTGATGGTACTTATAAGTTTAATACGTTAAATCATGGTGCATTATGTCTTTTTTATATATCTCATATAACAAATTTTAGGGGCCTTATTCAATCAAGTGCAATAGCGCCGAATTGATACTTTCACACTTAGATTGTAAGCTCCTCGGGGCAGGCATGGGTGTCCGCAGGAGGGGGGAATGGGGGGTGCTTGCCCCCCCTGGATCTAGGGCCGCCAACAGGGGGGGGCACAGGGGGGACAAAGGGTATTGCGTCCCGGGCCCCCTGCGCGGCCGGGCACCAGTTAATTAAATAATTTTTTAAAAAAAAGTTTAAAAAAATGGCGCCGATTCCCTGCGGTCCTGGCGCGCATGCGCAGGGCAAGCAGTGCCCGCTTCCCCCGCTCCCAAAGTGGGATGGAGGGGGAAGTACAAGCCAAGCTCCTCTGCGGCCCGCTCCCCCTCCCGCTCCCAACGTGGGATGGAGGGGGAAGTACCAGCTCCTCTGCGGCCCGCTTCCCCCCCTTGGCCAGCTTCCCGCGCACCCACCTCCCACGTGCCCACCGGCCCACCTCCCGTGGCCTTGCCCCCACCCCCGAGCCCACCTCCTGTGCCCCCCCCGAGCCCTCCTCCCGCGCCCCCTCCCCAAGCACACCTCCCGTCCCTGGAAGCTGCCGCGGGGATATCGGGGGCAGATGGGGATATCGGGGGCAGGAGGGAGAAGCGTCCGGCGACAAGCTGCACCCACCCGGTCAAGGTAAGTCACCCCACCCAGTCACTGTCACCCACTGTCACCATCACCCACTGTCACCGTTACCACTGTCACCATTACCCACTGTCAACGTCACCCACTGTCACTGTCACCCACCCAGTCACTGACTGTCACTCAGAAAGTCACTGTCACCCACCCAGTCACTGTCAAGTCACTGTCCCACCCAGTCACTGTCACTCACTCAGTCACCCAGTCACTGTCTCCCACCCACCCACTGTCTCCCACCCACCCAGTAACGGTCTCCCACCCACCCAGTCACTGTCTCCCACCCACCCAGTCACTATCAAGTCACTGTCACACCGGTCACTCTCTCCCACCGTCATTCACCCACCCACCATCATTCACCCACCCACATTCAACATTCACCCACCCACCCACCCACTGTCATTCATCCATCCACCCACTCACTCACTGTCATTCACCCACCCACCATCATTCATTAACCCACCCACCGTCATTCAACCGTCATTCAATCGTCATTCACCCACCGTCATTCACCCACCCACCCACTGTCATTCACCCACCATCATTCACCCACCCACTGTCATTCACCCACTCATCCACTGTCATTCTACTGTCATTCACCCACTCACCCACCCAGACAGGCAGACACATGTCTTTTGTTGAAAATATAAAAATAAACAGGTTGCATTGTAATATTTTATTCTGTATCACAATAAGAAAACAGTTAAGTAAAAGTTGCGCGCTAAAAGATATTTTTTCGTGGTAGGTGCGCTATGGGTTCGGGGGGGGGCGCTATGGGTTCGAGGGGGGCCTGCTCCTTTCATTTGTCCTGGGCCCCATGATTTCTGTTGGCGGCTCTGCCTGGATCACTCGCAGTCCTGGGCTGTTTTTGGCATTTATGGCGCCATACAGTACGTTAACGGCGCAATAAACGCCAAAAACACACTCTGGATGGACCGGGACGGAGGTGGGTGGACCGGGACGGAGGTGGGTGGGTGCGCCTGGCGCCGTGGCAGGCAGCTAGTGGTAGGCTAGCCTACACTGCTATGCAGGAGGAAGCGCAGCGCACTGTCATTGGTAGCACTCCATTGGTAGATCTCCTAGCAGGAGAACTTTAAAGGGATTTTTCAACTCCCTGCAACTCATCTACAACCCACAGTTTATTAAATACCGGCAGCCCGGTGATGAGCAGAGTATTTAATGATCCCCATTTCTTTTTCTTGTGCCCCACCTGGCACACATCATGTCGGAGGATCCTGCGCAGAGAAGCAGCCTTAAAAAGTAGTAGTACGACTGGAATTTCTGCACTTAAGCGCCAGAGTGACATGGCAAGTTCTCCAGGCACCCACCAGATCCTGCAACCCTGATTAGCTGCTCTTTTTTGATGTCATAACTACACTTTCACAATTGCTTTTTTAACCATCAAGCTTTCTCAAATTTGCTTGAAAATGCACCATTTGCCCACTCTTTTTTTTCAAAATTTACTCGGGGGGGAGAAACCCCCTTATGCTGGTCGGGCTCGCTCGCCACAGTGCACTCACCACCACTTTTACGCCGGGCACTGGCCGTTAAAATTATGCCCCCCCCCTGAAAAAATCTCTGCGGACGCCCATGGGGGCAGGGACTCCTTTTCCTAAATGTTACTTGCGTTTCTGAAGCGCTTCTTCCCATTATGTGTTATTTGTTTTATTTGTTATGTATATAATTATGTCACGTGTATTACTGCTGTGAAATGCTAAGTATATTAATGGCGCTGTATAAATAAAGACATCCATACATACATTTGTTGAATAAGCCCTTTAGTACTTTCAGTTAATTTGTAACTGTTCCCTTTGTTTCCAATTACAGCAGGGGATCTGGAAGCTCAAATCGTGCTTATTCCGTTCGAATTATATTTCTGCATGTCTAATTCCCGAAAACCCAGACATAAGAGCTATACAACCCACCCTCAACTATAGCACGCAATGTTTTCAAACAATTCCAGGATGAACTTACACTTACATGGTGTCAAACAAGTAATTTGAATGAATTATATCACTGTCATTAGCTTTCACCTACATGAGACAAGACCTGTAACACTCTATTCCCATCTCCAACTAACAGTCCTCTTCGCAAATGTCTTTATAATCGGTTGACCTCCCCTCTGACCTGTGGGTGTTAGGTTTCATTCACAAGATGGGTGGGCTTGCTGACCTTGCAAACCAGGTGAATAGCCCAGGTGAATAGCCCAGGTGAATGCTTTGCTGGGCTTTGGGAGCATGTTGACTACGCATATTGGGACATAAAGGTTGTTCTTCTAAGATTGGTTCAAGCTTCTCAGAAGATAACATGCCAAAGCGCCTTTGTTCTTACACAGCTGGGTAAACGGCAGTTGGCTAAATTAGACCCCAATCAATAGTTGATACTCTTTAATTCAGGTGCCAAGTAAAACAATGACTCTTACTATGCTGTAAAAACCTTTGCTACTTTGGAGGTCTTTATTACTAACCTATTCAACCTGCCAGGTAGTATAGCACCAGGATTCCAAACCAATCGGTGTAGAAAGAGCACTAAGATTTCAACACGTGTAAAAGAGACATCAGTGACTAAGTGACTATACCGTCACTAATTGTAAAATGGCCCAAATTGGTCATATTGTAATAGAAAATAATATTTGGTGGCAACTCAACTTCTGCTTTGTACAGCAGCAAAATAATTCAGCGATTAAACTTTGCTGTGAAGCAAATTATAACAGTTTGAATAATGGACATCAGTGGCAACTTATGCATTATTATTATTATTATTATTTTTATTATTATTTTATTACTGGTGTTGACAACCATCAGCAAGATCTTTCCAAAGACAACCATATACTTTAAATATTCATATCCTTTAGCAGTGAGGATGATAATGATTGATTATGACAAATAATGCTTAAGGATTTTCCTGATAGCCAACATACTGTTATTTTCATATATCAGCTCAGTGCTACAATTAAAGAATGCCCAAGCATGTTTCAAAGATTCACACAGTATGTAGGAGAAGTTTCGAAACAGCAGGGAGAGTTGTCCCTCTCCATAACAATAATTAACATACAAAATAAACCAAATACAAATACTATGGGAATCCAACCTTTAATTTACTTAATAGATGCATAAATACTGAAATTAATAAATAATGCTAGAGTAGAGTTCAAGTGACATTATCGGGTTGAATAACCAAAATATTGTGTACACTCCTTAAGCCAGGCAGATACTGGACAAGCATGAATACATGGTATAGCAATATTTATAAACAATGTACATGATGTTCCACCGAAAATGTATACAAAAGTACAACCATTGCTTGGCCATTCCCATAACATATCTGCTGCCTAAAATAACTACTGCTAATGTGTCTATGAATGTTCAACAGAAAGGAAATCTTACTTATATACATATTAGATTTCTTCCACTCATAAGACAGATAAGTTTAGCATTGGCAAAAGCAAATGAGTATTATACAGATTGAAAAAAAAAAGTATTGAACTCATTTAAAAAAGGTCTTATCTTCAGCATTGGGTCAGGTTTGTGGGCTCACCAGATATCGATGCTTTGTACTGTACATCCTATGGCTAACAACACCTCTACATAATCTGTTTATACTTTTCCATTTAGAGCACTCCCTAGCACACGTTCCTTTAAATCATTCCCATTGCAATATTTCTGGGGCTTTTAGTTCTGTGAACATCTGGAGGTTGTATAATGATTTATGAAGTGAAAGTGTTAAACGTGGCCCCCAGCTGGAGGAGAGACACGGCTTTAGAGTTTTTATTAGGTGGCCTATTATGGAAAATAAAGTTTAATCCATCCATAAAATTCAGTATCTGAAAAACATCCTTGCCGCTGTGACCAGGGACCATAGATACTTTCTAGTATGTAGATGACATTCTCAAATGGTATTTTCAATGGTGGGAATAGCAAAGGGTGGTCAGACCTTGAAGCAGAATTGATATTCAGGACAATTAAGTGCCTTTTGGAAACTGCATTGATATTCTTTTTTGTGTATTACTGTTTTGTAAATAAATGACTGTGGGCCGTATGGTAGTTCTACTTTGGATACTTACATTTAAATTATTTGCTAATTCTCCTCTAGATAAAACTAAAATCATATTGGCCCAAGAAAGGATTTGAATGAATAGAGATTGAAGGCAAGAGGTCGTACTGGAGATTTGTGAGTGATCCTGGCTCTATGCAAAATCACTTTCATATCATGAACCATTAGTTGAAGGTAGTATTTAAAGTGAACAAGATACTTTAAGAACCGAGTGGTTGAGCTGGCTCTGTTTGTACTTTGTAGCGTGTACAGATGTAATTTCAGCCTGTAGAACATTATACAGGAAAAGTGTACAAGTGGTTTTCCTATCATTGCATGGTTTCTGCAGATTTTCTTACACAAGTCTTGTAAATAACAAAGTTTATGCACCTGACATTTATGGATCATTTTATATAAAGTGGTGAAATTCTAATGTTAGTGCTCAGATTCTGATATCGGATTTTTCCTACATAAAATGACCCAGAGATTCAGAGACTGAGGCATAATGATAGAAGGTGTGAATGTTATAATTGATGATTATATATATATATATATATATATATATATATATATATATATATATATATATATATATATATATATATATATATATATATATATATATATACAGTGGTCGACAAATAACCAAAAAATCTACTCGCCGAACAAAAATATCTACTCGCCACCTAGTACCACACGTGTGCTACTTGGGCCAATAGGAGCTCGCCACAATGTTAAATCAAATCTCCCGGGGCGTATATATATATATATATATATATGTTCAAAAAGTAATATATTAAATCAGATCAGGTTGAAAGTAGCCAGATATTTTGAGAATCCAGAACAAAAAATTGTGCCAGACTTGTATAAATTCAAATTGATAAGTATGCTGAGAAACAGGCAAATATATTACAGTTAAAGACAGTACTGGTTTGAAAAGTGTGTCTCATCATTTCCCCATTCCTAATTTCTCGTTATTCACCACCCGACTCTTGCGTTCTGCTCCAGGATGTCTTCTCTCTACTCCCTTTTTATCTAAAACCCTCTCCCGTCTTAAACCTTTCTCACTGACAGCCCCACACCTCTGGAATTCCCTTCCCCTCAGTACCCGACTAGGATCCTCTCTATCCACCTTTAAGACCCAACTTAAATCACACCTCCTTAATGAAGCATATGAGTAGCTCTGTGGCTGATACTTTACACCTCATACATAAACCTTGACCCCCTGCAGACGCACTTACCAGAACACCCTACTACTGTCTCTGTACGTTCTTCCTACTTACCAATTAGATTGTAAGCTCTTCGGAGCAGGGACTTTTCCTAAATGTTACTTTTATGTCTGAAGCACTTCTTCCCATTATGTGTAATTTGTATTATTTGTTATTTATATGATTATGTCACGCGTATTACTGCAGCAAAGCACTATGTACATTAATGGAGCTATATAAATAAAGGCATAGACATATGTAAAGCGGCAAAGTGAACTTATTCCAGTGACATGTTTAAGGGGTTTAATCAGGGGGATTTTTTACCCAAATATGACACAAGTATTTGTTATTTATTTCTTAAAGTTAGACTTTGGGGTTTGATTTCCCCTGGCTGCTCCCTTTGATGTGATGTCACTGTGGGATCAGCCAGTGTTTACACACCCAGAGCCTCCCTCTCCGCCTCCACTTAACTTTATTGGTTCTCTGATAAGGACAGAGTGGGATAAGGGTAAAGAAAACACTTGATTGACAAACCCTTCCCAATTCAGAGTTTCCCAAGAAATTCAACTGGCCGACTGTATGGGATTGCACCATTAAGGCCTTGTCCAGGGTGGCGCTGAGTGGGCACTCGCGCTGGCCGCGATGAAACACATTGCTGCAATGTGTGTGGCCAGTGTGAGCGAGCGCATGTATGGTGCTTACCTGCTTGGCGAGACAACCACATTTGATTTGGCTACAGCACCGGAGACTCACCTAAGGTGAGGTGTGGGGTTATTTTGGTGCTTTTGTGTAGAGGAGGTATTGTGTGTGTGTGTATGTGTGTATACTTGGGCAGGGGGGGTAAACATTTTGTGTATTGTGGGGGAGGGCGTATTGTGTGTATTTTGGGGGAGGGGAGTATTGTGTGTGTGTACTGTATGTGTTGTGGGAGAGAGGGGGGTGTTGTATGTCTTTATGGTGGGGGAGAGCAAGAGGTGAGGGAAAGAGTGAGAGAGAGGGGGGAGATGTGATAGTGAGAGGGGGGAGAGAGAAGGGATTGGTGCGGGAGAGAGAGAGAAGGGATGGGGGAGAAAGAGAAGGGATAGGGGAGAGAGAGACAGGGATGGGGAGAGAGATAAGGGATTGGGGGAGAGAAGGGTTAAGGGAGAAAGAGAGGGAATAGGGGAGAGAGACAGAGAGAGAGGGATGGGGAGAGAGATAAGGGATTGGGGGAGAGAAGGGTTAAGGGAGAAAGAGAGGGGATAGGAGAGAGATACAGAGAGAGAGGGATGGGGAGAGAGATAAGGGATTGGGGGAGAGAAGGATTAAGGGAGAAAGAGAGGGATGGGGGAGAGCCATATATAGTCTGTGTATGTATAGTATATATTTATATATATATATATATATATATATATATATATATATATATATATATATATATATATATATATGTAACACACTTTCCCCCACCCCCTGGGAGATATGGTGACTATGGTGTATGTGGTGTGTTACCTGCGGCTCACAGGAGGCCTGAACCTTTGCTGCTGGGAGCCTGGGGTGTACCTGATCAGTCTTTTGACAGCACCTCCACCTTAACGGGACCCTACGATGTTGGATAACAGGACCCCATGCAATGATACACACACTGATAGTAATAATAACAGTTTACTGCATGCATAAGAAGAATAATGAACAGTAGTTGAACCACGTCCCCACCAACTAGGCCTCGCAGGGCCATAACCCCACAGTGTCCTCCAACCAATGTCCCCACCTGATGGGTTATTCCCCCAAAGTACTGAGGGCCCTTGGGCACCAAACCACCCTGGTGTCCACAAGCAGCAATCCACCCAAATGTGTGTGACAGCGCTGCCCACAAAAAATGAAGGTGTTATAATTGGTGCACTTGGAGTACCTGCCCAGGTGCTCCTACACCCGGGTATGGCTGAAAGATAATGCGGATCCACTGATCCAGCGATGTCAGCGCAGCCTCCGCCTCTACGTGGGGTGGTATCCCGCGCGGATGGTTCCACCATGAAGAAAGTCTCTCTCCCGTTGGGATGACCAAGGGCCAGGTCGCAGCCGTGTCCTACCGTTTCCCTCTGGCGACTCGGTTGCCTCTTCATCGACCGCCGTGCCCCCGCACACTCCCGGCACCTGTCAGGTGCACCGGACCACATCCCCTCACTCTTCCCAGCCTCTGCTGCCAGACTTGGAGGTCAGGGGTTAAACGGAGACCAAGGGGGACCCTGGCCACATATATATATATATATATATATATATATATATATATATATACAGTGGTCGACAAATCACCAAAAAATCTACTCGGCGAACAAAAAAATCTACTCGCCACCTAGTACCACACGTGTGCTGCTTGGGCCAATAGGAGCTCGCCACGATGTTAAATCCACTCGCCCGGGGCGTGCAAATGTATAGGTTTGTCGAACACTGTATATATATATATATATATATATAATGGTATCGTCTATTCATTTTTTATTTTATATATATTCATTTTTATTTTATATATATATATATATATATATACAGGCTTTTTTGAGGGAGAGAGAAGGGATACGGAGAGAGGGAGAGAGGGAGAAGAGATGGAGGAGAAAGAGAGAGAGGGGATGGAGGTAGAGAGGGGGAGAGAGGGGGATGAGGGAGGAAGAGATAGAAAGAGAGAGGGAAGAGGGTTAGGGGGAGGGATCAAGATACCAGAAACGTTTCCATTTTTTTTATAAGCAAAACTCAAGAAAATAAGAAGCGTAGGTGCAGGTTATAGTGACTATTTATAAAATAAATTCCTGATGCGGCCCGAGCCTTACAGTCAGACTTAAGAATTGTCCCCCAAGCTATTCTGAGTTTCAAAGGCCTGCTCAAGAGGAACTTGTTCAACCAGTGCATTCTGCCAGAGCTCACGTATGGATGTGAAACTTGAATCCTAAATGAGAAGATCATTCAGAAGCTTCAGACAGCGCAAAGAAGTATGGAGAGATGTATGCTGGGTATCACCCAAAGAGACAGGATAAAGAACGAATGGGTTTAGAAGCAAACAAAAATTTTGTGACATCATCACACGGGTGAAAAAATTAAAATGGCAGTCGGCCGGTAATATCACAAGAACAATATTCCATCTTTGGATGAAGATGTTAGTCGACTGGGTTCTATGGGTTGTCAAAAGACCATGACAATACCCAGCCTCTTACCATTGCGTCATGTGATGTCACGACGTCATGGCAACACGGTGCTGCGCAACATTGTGGCGTCACGTTCTCATGGCAATGCAGCAGCGCATGGCGTCACAGCGTCCTGTTATCATGGCAACGCGGTGCCGCATGGTATTACATTGTCATGGCAATGTGGCGGCAAGTGACGTCACAGCGTAATTTGCCGCCGCGTTGCCATAGCGATGTGACATTACAAGAAAATGCTTTCAGAGATGAGGAGCAGGGGTAGAAGATAAGAGCAAAAGGTGTCGGTAGGTGCTGTCACATTGTTCCTGTGACCATAAAAATGGTCATAAAAAATCCGCGTACGTGCGTTCGCGCGTGTGTGTATATCACACTTAGTTAAGTTATGGTGGGTAAAAAAGTGACAAAAACCCTCCACAGTAAAGCATATCTATGCTCATTTGCATGTCTTAGGCAGGTCTGCAACCCTGCCTTTCGCCATTATCACCCAGCACACAGCGCTTCCACTGCAGCATGGGATTCTGGGAAATGATATGCAAATGAGCACACAGTGCCACCTTTTGCTTAAAAACCATTTAACATGGATAAACTTAAGCTTGCTGCATTTCACAGCTTTGAGCACAGCCTGTAAACCCACCCACAGACAGCTATATATATATATATATATATATATATATATATATATATATATATTTTTTTTTATATATATATATATATATATATATATATATATACATATATACATATATACATATAAAGCTATATATATATATGAATTCTTCAGTATTAGGTGATACCTTTTATTTGGACTAACAATTTATGCCATAGGACAAGCTTTCGAGAGTGTTCCTCTCTTCTAAAGCAGTCTCGAAAGCTTGTCCAATGACATACATTTTTAGTCAAATAAAAAAGGTATCACCTAATACTGAAGCAGTCATTTATTCTGCACTATCGCAACTGGACTAACACGGCTATTTCCGTTTTATTTATATACACATTTATTCATGAGTCTCTGAAGCGTTGCAGCCCTTAGTTGTAAGATATGAGAACAGGGTAATGAATAGATTAGCTAACATTTGGTTTTCAGATAATTTGTCAGAAACAAATGGAGGGTGGAAGTTTGCTGAATTAAAGTGAGCTAACTGCGGTACATGGTCATCGAGTTTAGATGCATGCTAAAGCAACAATCTCCCTGAAATATCGCCTCTTATTACATGATATGAATTGGGGAGTACCCCAAAGCTGAGCCATGCAAGTTTCAGTTCTGTGAACCCCCTGTTCCCAAGATATTTACCGGTTAAGCTGCCTGTATTTCTTGCTGGTTTCATGGGGGGAGGTGAGGTTAAATTACGATGTGGATTCTTATTTGACCACTTTTTGGCAGCCATTTTGTTTCCCCTTGAGGGAGATTTAATCCCGGTAACTTAACAAGTAAGTATCTCCGGTACCATGAGCTGAAAATAGCATGGTTCAGCCCTGGGGGAACTCGCAGTTTCAATCTTGTAAAGAAAAAGAGATCTAGAGGTCTTTTCTTTTTCCTTTAGATCAAATTGAAATCAATCTTAAATCCTAATTTTGACAGGCCCTTTCTCTTTCTTTTTCCTCTGTTCTGTGATATACGTTTTAAACAGGGGTCTTCGACTGAGCCACTGATTGAGCCACCTTTGCTGAAGCAGGGATATCCAGAAAAACCTGACCTGTTGGTGGCCCTTGAGGACTGGAGTTGGCCACCCCTGGTTACAAATGTCCTTTCCTGTAACAAATAAATGATCCCGGTTTTTTATTAAATTGCGTCTGCCTCGCGTTCCGTAAAATGCCTATAGTTTTCCGTCTCTCTTTATGTCTCTTAACCCTCCCCCCCGCGTTTTTATATTTTACAAATGTTAGTAGATGAAATTCCGATTTACATATCTGTTGACCCGCAAAGTATTACATTAGAATAAAACGAGATCAGACAGGCGCAGTAATTCATTAATGGAAATGAATTGTTAGATGAGGCCCCTTGAGTTAGTGACGATGAGCCGGTGATTATATTTAAATTTGCTATAATTGATTTGGGGAAGAGCTGCAGTGACAAGAATGAATTGATCATTAAATTTATTAGAGAGATAAATCCCACTGCTATTAAGGGTTTGAATGGAAACACTTTGCTGACTGCACCAGAACGGTCAGGCTACAGGAGATGCTTTAGAAGAGAAGGATTCATCCTAAGCTCAGATACTCTCACAGCAATGCTGGGTTTTTACTAACAATGCATTTTCTGCAATGATCCTGCTTTGTTCCCTTTAGAAATAATAGTGCTGTCTGTGTAAGAAAATGTTTTGTTTTATAATAGCAGGCATTCTGTGCTGGTAATGCAAATATCATACCCATAGATGTAGGAACCATTGTTCTATTACAGTACATAGGGTAAGGGGATGGGCACCTACAGCAACTTTCAAATCAATGTTGGAAGTATTGTGGGCATTGAATTCTGCCAGACTTTATAAAGTACTTTCATCTTAATAGCTATTTTGCCATTACCAAAAGGTATATAATAACAAAAATAGGTGGGGAGCGAAATGAAAGAACGGTGCGGCTACCCCTGACGCATTTTGCGACATTGTCCCTTCATCAGAGATGTAACAGGGGCACGCTATGTAAGTCTCTAAAATACCATCGTTTTAAACATCATATTATATCTATTAATGAAATAAAGTGCATTGCACAGCATGCTGAATCTTACAGAAAATAAGTGGGTTGGTCAATTATTCTCCCTGTGGAAGAATGCTCAACAGATGTCAGACGTGGTTTGGCCTCAAAACTCTTCCCAAGGTGTTAAACATATGAAACAAAAAAATGTCTCCAGCAAAAAGAGTTGCCACAGATTTTACAGGAGTCAGAGGTTTCATTTTTTTTCATGCATACGAACACCTGAAGCCTTTCTTTAATAACCCTATAAATAAATAGGATGTGGTGTTTACGCCTAAAGCCAAATGGCAAACATTTTTGTAATGGGAGTAAAATGAAACCATACGTATACATAAGTTGACGTATAAAAAAAACCTTAAAACACGATGAAATTAAACTTTTGGGGGCTGCATCAGTGTCTAATTTTAGAAATGTGTTACTCAAGCATCTTGCGTTTGTTACAGAGTTTACTGTAACGTAGAGGAGGATTTTGATACATTTTATTAGACTCTGTATTGGATAACTCTTCCCTAGTGCCTCTTATAACCACTCTCTACATCACAAAATAAAATAGCTGGAAAATGCATAAACATATCCGTATGAACGCATATGCTCAGCATTGCTCTTTAATCCCTTCTTACCATTTACAGACGCACTTACCAGAACCCCTTCCTACTGTCTCTGTACGCTCCTACTTACCAATTAGATTGTAAGCTCTTCGGGGCAGGGACTCCTTTTCCGAAATGTCACTTTTATGTCTGAAAGCACTTCTCCCCTTTATGTGTTATTTGTATTATTTGGTATTTATATGATTGCCACGTGTATTACTGCTGTGAAGCTCTATGTACATTAATGGCGCTATATAAATAAAGATATACATACATACATCAGTATATATAAGCCTGATTATTTATTTATATATATATATCAATATATATATCTATATATATATATATATAGATATATATAAATATATATATAGATATATATATATAGCAAATATTCCTGTATGCTCATTTGCATGTCTTAGGCAGGTCTGCAACCCCGCCTTTCACCATTATCACCCAGCACACAGCACTTCCACTGCAGCAAGGGATTCTGGGAAATGAAATGCAAATGGACACACAGTGTCACCTTTTGCTTCAAAACCATTTTTAACATGGTTCCCTATAGGCTTAAGCTTGCTGCATGGTCACAGCTTTAAGAACAGCCAGGGTTAAGATGCATAGCCAGAAAACCCACCCACAGACAGCTGTTTCGACCTGTTTCGACTGTCATTTCCCAGAATCCCTTGCTGCCGTGGAAGTGCTGTGTGCTGGGTGATAATGGTGAAAGGTGGGGTTGCAGACCTGCTTGAGACATGCAAATGAGCATACAGGAATATTTGCTATATGCTTTGCTGTGGAGGGTTTTTGTCACTTTTTTTACTCACCATAACTTAACTAAGTATGGTAAACCTCATCCTCATTGCTTCATTGCATAGCCGGTTAATCAACCACTGAGGAGACTCATTAAGGTTGAAACAGCTGTCTGTGGGTGGCTTCTCGGCCTTTTGGCTAAGATCAAGGCGATATGAATACTCCTCTCGGCCTGCACAGCTATGACCAAATGCAGTACCATCCTATCTGGGGCTTCAGTAGGAAAGGTCTGTGGCAAGCATTTGGCCCTCTAGCTCGTTGAGAGGTGGTGTCCAGGCCCCGGACCACAGAACCCCTGAACCTTCGGGCTAAGGGGGGATGGCATTCGAACAACCAGCCCTTCGGGGCTGGGGTGCACCCGCACAACCCTCGAAAGAGGGGAGATGACGCAAACTCCCTTGCGGGCCTCGGGCCAGAGGGAGGAAGAGACGGATGTCCTGAATCCTAACGGAGGAAGGCATCAATGTCCCTGGAGACATCTTCAGGGAACCCGTTCCGAGGGCGGGTCTGACTTCGGTTGGACAGTCCAAGGGCATGCACCCGAACCACTGAAGTGGATTGGGATCTGATGAACGAGAGGGGAGGGTACCCCCCAACCCTCTCAAGAGGGTGATAAAAAAAAAGCTGTCTGTGGGTGGGTTTTCTGGCTATGCATCTTAACCCTGGCTGTGCTTAAAGCTGTGACCATGCAGCAAGCTTAAGCCTATAGGGAACCATGTTAAAAATGGTTTTGAAGCAAAAGGTGACACTGTGTGCCCATTTGCATGTAATTTCCCAGAATCCCTTGCTGCAGTGTTATGGCAATAGATATTTGCTTCCCTAGACACATAGCTGGAGGTTTATTTATCAACATCTCCTTGCTGCACAACTGGAGCAAAACCCATGCAAATAAATCACAACTGAATACATGTATGATAGAAAAAAAAATTAATGTCTATATCCCTATCTATGTGACTCCCTTTTTTCCTTCTTTACAAATCTCACCACTGGTTCTGCAGCCGGGATACTTTCACAATACACCCAGTGGTACCAAAATAATGTGTTTATACTACTTTGTAAAAAATACAAATAAAACCCACGTGGTTTAACAGAAGTAATGTTTTATTGATTATTGCTTTCAATTGTAATTTACCAAGACCACTTCTTTAAGCATGCTGTATGTTAAACGTGGGGTTCCTATTTTCAACACATTTCCCACGTAAAGGAACATAGGTCACCTGCTTCTGCTAATCATTTGCCGTTGCTCACACTTGAGATAAGGTGAATGTAAATGGCACAGATATTATAAATGCTTGTAAAATGTTGAGGTATAATAATTGATATGTCTATTTAAATATATCTCAAATTGCAATACCTCTTGTAGTTATCTCATGTGGCCCCTTTACAAAACTAGTGGAAAAGCAATGTTCTATTCCAACGTGCAAAGCTGATTGAAGTTATATATCTTACATAGAATGGGAAAAGCTATGGCTTCAGGTTATGTTCATTTCCAGGGCCAAAAAGTAAACAAATCCAATACAATGGTTATTTTTTTTTTTAGCATGTTCTTGTATAGCGCTGCTAGTTTTATGTAGCGCTTTACAGAGACTTTTTTTGTTGTTGCAGGCTTAGGTCCCTGCCCCGTGGAGCTTACAATCATCTATGTTTTTGGCGCCTGAGGCACAGGGAGATAGAGTGACTTGCCCAAGGTCACAAGGAGTCAACACTGGGAATTGAACCAGGTTCCACTCCTTCTCCCATATATAAAAAGTATATAAAAAGTTATAAAAGTATCTTCTTAGGTGTAAGGAGTCCATGTGCAAGGCACGTGCTCCCAGCCCTTCCGCAGCTCGCCGATTATGAAAGAGACATGTGGCAAAGGTTGATTAATCCAAAGCTATTGCAGCCTTGGTGTGAAATGTTTCTGTAGCTTGACTATACCCTAATGTTTGCTCGTCTGCACATTCACACAGATCCGACAGCACTATTAGCGACTTTTCTCAGGACCAGGCCAAGCAGAGCCTGGGAACCCTGAGACATTCCACATGTTCTGTAAACAGACTATCTACTACACATGCCATATCAGCGCCATTATCTGTCCCTGCAGGCAAGTGCATTTCCCTAATTACGTTACTGGCTACTGTGTCGAAACATGTTTAATAAAGGTTTCACTGAAAGGTTCAAGTAGCCAAAATGGTCCTGGGAAAACTTACATTATTTGGGGGCTAGTATGCATTGTTTATTTATTTATATTTTGTTTTTCCAGGAAGTCATACATTGAGAGTTACCTCTCGTTTTCAAGTATGCCCTGGGCATTAGTTCCCTGCAAATAAATTCGGATGCACATCAAACTTTATTCATTGTCAAATGTAAGAAACTTGTTAAGCAGCAAAATGTACAGCTCTGCAAACCAGACAGTCTTTTACCTGTAGGTAAAAGGGAGCGCAATGACGACCCCAGACAGAGTGAGCAACTCTCTATTGTTGTCACATCTGTAATGTCATGTGACTCTCCCCTAAAATGTCATGTGACTCTCCCCTATCTCCTCCTACTGCTCCATATAACCACTCCACAAATCACAAGAGGAGAAAGTGGGGCAAATGGGTGTACTGATATATTGACACTGACACGTGCTTGATTAAAATTACCCCCCTTTGTGTATGTTCAAATGCTCATAGACCCCTTTGCAGGTTGGGATACCTTTAAGAGTATTGACATTACATGAATCTATAGGTGTTCTTACGCTTTCATTGTAAAGACTGCAGATTGTTACTCAATAACCTGAGACTTTTTTTCCACACACACACACACAAAGAAAAGTCCATTGCTCAGCTTATATAAAACAAAAGTGGCCTTGCAAGTGCACCTAGGGGGAGAATAGGAGAGAAGGGGATCCTCACGGGGAAGGAGAGAGCAAAGCTCCTTATTCACGGCACCACTACTGAGGAGAAGGATGCAATTGTAAAAAGTTATTGAGCAGTTTAGGAGAGTGGCTCGGCAAATATGAGGGAAAGCAACAAATGCTGCATGATCAATTAGAATCAGAGGGCAGTGCGTAAAGATGTGCAACCTAACATATCACTGTAATAGGTATACTATAAGATAAAAAGTCAAAGGTGGTTCACAAGGCGAAAGTAATTGCCTAATAATATGTACTGTAATAACAATTAGTGAACAGAACATGTACATGTGAGATGAACATAGAGAACTTAGTATACATCTCCTCAGTAGGTGTGCACTGATTAAAGGGCTTTGCTCATTCCTTCCCCTCATCTTTCCAGATTTATTTTGCAGTTTAATTAAAAATATATATTCTAAACGATAGATAGAATAGATAGATAGAATAGATAGATAGAATAGATAGATAGAAAAGATAGATAGATAGATAGAATCTATCGAGATGTGAATTTTGTTCATACATGAAGTTTTTAACGCATGCAAAAAACACTGCTAATGGTGTATATTTTGGGCAAATTAGGAATCCCATTCTTTTCGTTTGCATTTACACAATAATGTAATTCATTCTGTTAGGAAAAAAGGCTACTTAGATATTTCTAGTACAAAACAAAATTTATTTTACATACCATCATGACGATGGAAGAAGCTAAATAATAATTTAGCATGCATATGTAGAGGTATCTTTTTTTTTATAAATACAATATACAAAAATAAAGACAGTATATAGCCTTAACATTTCCAGTAGGTTTACCATCCGTGGCGTAAACAGTATTACAGATGTTCATATACATAGGGTAAGCACAAATAGTGTCTATTTGCGTGACAACATTATCTGAAACAGAATATCAGATTCCATCAATGCCCTTCCCATTCTCGCATAAGGTAGAATAATGTTCTAGTTATACATCCCAAAGGAAACAGACAGCACACAGATCTGGTTGTTTAATATCTTCTGTTGCAATGGGGTTGTGTGTTAAATAGATGGATGACACTTGGCAAGCGAATGGTGGGATGGGTGTAATATAACTGTGGTTGCGCCTCATCTGTATACAGAGGAAGGCTATTTCCATGGCGTGAATGAGTTTGAGCCATGAAATTGCTGTTAACTCAGTTTTCTGTCTTTGGGCCCCATAACAGGTAGCATCACAGGGAGGCGAGTCCGAAGTTAAGTGGGGGTGGTGCACACTGACCAGATGCAGCCTCTGAAGTTCAGTTTAGTCGGTGTGTTGTGGTGCGACCAATGAGGTGCATATAGTGCTGCTGTCCTTATCATAGACTCATTGCAGAGGGGGCAGCTGACTGCTCTGCTTCTTGTGGCTGGTCTCCTCCTCCTCTGATGTGCAGTCAGATGAGTGATGGTAGAAGTGCTTCCCCTCTCGTTGCTCCTCATCCTCCTCTTCTTCTCGGTCCTCCTCTTCCTCCTCACTGTCTGTATAGTCCCTAGGCAGGCGGCTGCCTCTTTTGAGTGTCTCTCCCCTTGAGTGACGGTGGTAGGAGGTCTTCTCCTCCTGCAGGTCATCTGTGCACTTCTCCTCGCTGCCAGCTTTGCCTCCCCTTTGCTGCTTCTCTGCATCCTGGACAGCCTGCTCCTTGGCCTTCTTGCTCCTCTTCCATTTCATGCGCCTGTTCTGGAACCAGATCTTCACCTGTTGAGGAAATAACACACGTGTGAAATAGGAAATTGTGACTAATTAACCCAGCCAGGGCTCAAAAGTGTAAATAATATCCCACAGAGAACACATATATACCCAGTATAGCAGTATACCCAGTAGTCAAAGTGTGATGGTATGACGGGATACTGCTGCTTTTTTTATTAAGACTTCTACATATTCTACTTCCAACTTTTAAAAATACTTATTTCGAAAACGTCTCCCTTTCTGTTTATAGAGCATAGATACAGCAAACCCATTTTAAAGGCATAGTCCCACTTAGGACCAAAGTGAACTAACTACAAGTATAGGCTTAATCCCCCACAGGGATAGGTTAAATCTTCATAACTCATGCTTGAAAGATCTTACTAGTTTAGACCATCTTGGTGGTATAAGGGACTTCACAAAAGAGATGTGTCTCAATATCACATTGGACACAGCATCCTTTAATGGCACTTTGACCAGTTCTATTGCATTATAGTATAAACTGAATTCTTGACCTTACTATCGACCCTTTCCAAGCCTGTTTGTGTTTTCATATTACCCCATAGAACGACACATTGCCCAGAGGTTGCTTAAATAAAATGATACAATTTTGTATTATATTCTTTATATAATATTATAAGTAATAAGATATTGAAACTAAGACTTGATGTATCCAAAAGTAAAGGGATGAAACAACCCCGATTGAATAGGATAATAATAATGATAATGATAATAATAATAATAATCCAATTGCATTTGGACTCTTCAGGTGTATTTGAGCTGAACATTAACATAATGGTGCATTGTATCAGAATTCCCTTCTGAAGAACTTGTGCAATATTAGTGCAAAAATTGCATCATAATTTTTTCTTTTTTTATCCTGTTAATTTGAAATTAAAAAAATCTGGTGATGTTTTTGTTGTCAGTGATGCCTATGGCCCCAGATTAACAAACTGGCATCCTCATCATATTATATAACATGAAACTGTATCACACACTAGAAACTAAATAATGTGTCCAATATATAGATAACATATCCACAGCCTGTATACAGAATTTTATTGAATGAAAACTTTTTTTTTTTTTTTAACTTTAAAAGCAAACTGGGTATTTGACATTTATTTATCTCAGTTGAGCCATCATATCTCAGCTGATAACTTCATTTGAAATATTTGCTATTATTATTTTAAATGTGTTCCCCCTTTAATTATTTTTGTCATAAGGCTTTGCAATGTGTTGCAGATCACTCTGGCAGCAACATGGTTAAACAATAAAGTAATTAAACTAGAGAATCAATAGCTTTTCTCCCATTGTCAACCCATCTCCTATATGTCCCTGAGATATTTTACACAGAAGTCTCCCAGTTCCCAAACTGTGGCAAATAGAATTGCACAAGGTTTATGAAAGACTAAGGGTTAAAGACTTAGAAGGTCACTAAATAAGGGCAAATAACGTTATGTTAGCTAATTAGGCAAAGGATATTATTTTTCCTTCATTTAACGGGGATTCTCAAAGCTAATCATATGCATAAATAAAATCCGCTAGCAAAACCCCCATCATTACGTTACCTGCGTTTTCCCATACGCATTGGCCAAACTTTAAGGCGCGTTATTAAGTTGCGTTATTAAGGCAGTGTTATTAAGTTGCGTTATTAAGGCAGTGTTATTAAGTTGCGTTATTAAGGCAGTGTTATTAAGTTGCGTTATTAAGGCAGTGTTATTAAGTTGCGTTATTAAGTTGCGTTATTAAGGCAGTGTTATTAAGGCAGAGTTTCATGTGTTACCAAAAGCTACTTCAAATCTTGTTATAATATTAGTAATGTATCATTTTTACACTTAATTATATGGTATATAATGTAATAATGACTGTATAAAGTATGAATATTAATGTATATCCATATATACCTCAACGATATTAATTAACACATTATTGTACACCGATACTTTATTGTCATTATTACATTATATACCATATTAGTTCACACAAACAGATCACTTTAATCACTAAAAAACTTAATATCGTTTATGATGTGTTTCAGATGTACATGCATTCATACTGTACATCTTTGTATGACACAAGTAACTATTTGTAATGAAAGGGTTAAGTCCTATACTCATTACGTTGCTTTTAGGCTATTCACAGAAATAACTCAGTGGTAATCCGGGTCTGGATGTGAGTAAGAGCAGCTTTTGGAAGGTGCTAAATATCGTAGTGTTATTATCATGCGCTAACAGTAACGGAGGTCTGAGGATCTCCGGTGTTAGGTAACCTGCTCATTACCATATGAGTGAGCCTAAGCTCCGTTAAAATGTAAGGATCCGTTATCTTTAAGGAAGATGCCAGCACATCGCACCTGCTTTAGCAATACTGAAATATTTTTTTCTGTCATGACAATAAAGCTTATTTGATTTGAGTGACCTTCTGCAGATCTACCCCTAAATTCCTATGGAATGCAATGAGATCTTGTCTAGATAAATATGGTGCCTTTTTTTTTTGTTTGTTTCTATTCCAATTTTAAAGCTGGTACATTTTGACACAGTCACAAGGAATTACTGAACTCCACTGGTTAGGGAAACATTAAAACATAGTATTGGTTACTTTACTTATCAACGTCTACCTGCTGCCTCCCCCCTCCCCCCTCCCCCCCTACATCCCCCCCTTACATCCCCCCCCCCCCCCAACCACACACTTTGTGTGCACTGAAACGCTCTGTCCAGTCTGACTTGGCATAAACACCCCTGAGTAAAGATCTGCACCACCAAAAGTTTACATTTGGTTAAAACACAAAAGAACTTTATTTCTAGATGTACTTGTTTTCAGTACCCTAGACCAATGGTTAAAAATAACATCAGATTTAGCAAAGGAAAAAAAAAATACAATTAGAGGAAATTATTTTCTCATTTTAAGTAATCCTATGCTGGTTTTCTTATTCAACAATTTCGGGCTGATTTTGCATTCTATTCCTGAATTAAGTAACAATAGCTGTGTTCGTGCAGAGTAAATGAGTACTTTAGTAGTAGGGATAGTTTTATTTGGACTAACACTAGATCTTATAAGACAAGCTTTAGTGAGTTATCCTCTCTTCCTCAGGTCAGCAATACTGATTTACACAGATTGCATGATCTTAACACAGATGTAAAAAAAGAAAAAGAAAACAGATTATGCAGAGAAGGAATAAACAGGGCGATAAATGGATGAGAGGGACAGTAATACACAGGATCCTACATCCATTGACATGTCTGTTTATTCCTTCTCTGCATTGTCTGCCTTAGATGACTATCTTGTTTTTATTTCTATACATCTGTGTTAGACTCATGGAATCTTTGTAAATCAGTATTGCTGACCTGAGGGAGAGATAACTCTCAAAAGTACCAATTGTTAGTCCAAATAATACGGGTATCACCTAATAATGACGTATCATTTACTCTGCATTCTAGCCCTGAAACTTTTATAGAACCCCTATGTTTGTAAAATAAACATTCCCACTCAAAATAAAGTGAATGGTTTGTTATTTACTGAATACTTTTAGGATGCCCCAGTATTACACTTGTTTTGCAGCCGAATGATTAAGGAAACCCAGATCTACCCTGAGATCAAATAATGTTACTGAATTCTATTGGAATTCATCAAATCCATGGACCCCTTTTCCTCAAAGAATTATTCCATTCATAGTGCCATAAATCAACTGCTTCTGGATATGTCTTCTAAACAAAGAAGTTCAAAGTCCATTGACATAACTTGGTTCAACCACAAATATATGCTAGTGTGTAATAATTGTAATTTGTAGCAACTCAGCATGCAAAAATTATATTGTAATGCAATATCCCATTAATGAATCGATCATTTCTGGAATTGTTTTATTAACAATGCAACATTATTTTACGCTCCAGGTGTACTCTTTTTATTGTGCAGAAACATAGCTCACATCAAATCACTCAAAATGTGATATCGATGAATAAATGGCTTTCTTACATTTTCCTCCCAGGCAAACTCACAGATGAGGACTCTTCTCCCATTGCTAAACTAAACAGGCACTTCAAGAAAGTGTCCTCCTCTTTGTGTCTCTCTTCAATCCCTGCAACATCTGGCTCTTCCTTCCGCCTTAACTTTCCTTGACACACTGCCCATCACTTCTATCTCCTCCCAGATATTCCCACCCATTGGCACTGAGGTCGCTCCTGTGCTAGGGAATGTGATGATTGCGTGTGGACAGATCTCCTATAAAGGAAGTGAGGGTTCATAGGCGAAGTGAACGATCCCAGTTAGCGATGATTTAGACAGGCATGTTGTGTGATTTCTTCATGAGTACTGTATATTGCCGGTGATGTTCTGTTCAGACTATCTGGCACAGTAGCCAGTCAAATCCTTGATTAAGTGATAGGGCACTCTCACAATGTATTGGGAAAATATTAGACGTATTGGTATCATCAATTGTTGAGAACCATTGGCCATTGCTATAGACTTACCATTGCAGTATGAACCTGGAATACGAGCACTTAGATCTTACATTGTCTCGCATTAATTTAGAATGAGTCTCACTCAGTGGAGGGGAGTGTCACTCACCCAGCATCGACTCATCTTTGGTATCTTCGTCATTCCACTAAAATGTCACCTTGGAACATCAACCTGCTTCTCATTTAAACGTTGTGCACCCTTCCCGATGTGGTAAGAAGCTGGGTAAGGTGCTGTTCAAGATGTATTCGCCTCCATCCAATTGAATGGAAGTTAGTGCATTCTTTATTGTAAATGACTTACAAAATTATATAGGGGGGTTTGAGCCCCATGCTGTGAAAATCATTAAGTCTGGGGCAATACTTAATATTCAGGAACCCTGGGATGTAACCATGTTATCCCACAGGAGGTAAAGAAACATACAATATAGCCCACTGTACTGTACCTGGGTCTCTGTGAGCATCAAGGAAGTGGCCACTTCAAAGCGTTTTGGTCTGGAAAGGTATTTATTTAACTTGAACTGATGCTCTAACTCCAGTAGTTGCTGACTGGTGAAAGCTGTTCTCGGTCTCCTGCATTTCCCCAACAGGTTGGATTGAGCGTGGGCTGAAAATACATCCAAAATATACCAGAAATAAATATAACCACTTCCAGTAACACATTTCCCATAAAATAACACCTAGGTTTACTGTAAAATGCTTAACAAATATATTATACATTATATTATTATAAATGCTTTGCAAATATATTATACTTGTATCTATCATATTCTTATAAAATGCCTTAGAATTATATCATACTCGTCTATCTTATACTGCATTATATTAGAAGAAGATGTGCTCCACTGCAAATGTATTCGGTATTATTCTGCAATTCAGATAAATATTCCTTATGAAATATGACTGTGGGTTTAGGTACATCCATTATACAAAATATATTAAGAAATGAAAGTTTAACTGAAGCTATAATACATATGTATGTCAATATAATACCCAGCAGCGGGAATAACATTCAGTTCCAGTTAGGCTTTAATTTAGGAAGCTGTAATCTCAATGAAATATATAGCATTTATATAACACTTAGCTGATGACTTGCTGAAAATCTATCTCTGGGCAATTAAAGAACACGAAACGAAACCAGAAATGTATTGCAGGTGGATGCTTTGGTTTGTAATCCACTGATAGTCCGTGTTCCAAGATGTAATTCGCTTTAATAACCCTTTATCAGATAAACCGCAGGTTTATTCAAGAGGAATCCTTGGATTTTAATCCACTCCTCAATCAGTCCCTCTTTGTTTATCTAGCAAAGCAAACATCTGCACAGATAAAAGAAAGACTAGAAGTGATAGGGGGTTATATACAATAAAACAACCCATGTTTACAGTAGTATATCACGTTAAATCACTATCCATCCTAAAAAAAAAATAGCAGTGGTTTAATTTCACAAGTGCCTAGAAGAGGGCTGTAAAATAAAAAGCAGGACCCATTGACATGATCTCAATATCTCTTGGGAAGGGTAATTAGCTTTATTCCATGTTAACGCCCCTGATTTAGTTAAACAAGGCAACACAATTCCCCACCTGATAATACATTAAGACTTTAATGAAAAGATATAGACTGCAGTGTCACTTTGGGAATAATACACTCTACCGCAATGTCTAGGGCTGGATTTGGATTTCCACTCTTTAGCCCTCACTTTAGGGATCAGTGGCTGCTGACCATGGGACATTTCCAAGGAAATGCAGCTCCTCTTAAAACACTGACGTCCCAATAAAGATTATACACTCCCTATTGCTAAATACCCCATTATTTGATCATTAGGAATATATTGACACTCACTTGATACCCTTTATGTTTAACACACGCCAGTCCACCATAAAAAAAAATCAAATAAATGTTCCAAAGCAAAGTATTTTCCATTCATTCCAGTTTGATGTGAACATTACACTTCCTCACACATTTTACACATTACCTCCTTTATTAATGTAACAAAACGCCACAATATCACAGGCATCAAATGTCTACAACCCATCTGCAAAGGAAATTGAGGGGGACCTTGGTCCCTTGAAGTGTTATGTATTAAATGGCAGTTACAATTGTGGACACAAATGGGAACATATCTGTAATTTGTTCTAGCACATGGATAGAAAAAAGCTGTCTCTGTGTTTTTTTCCCCCTCTGCAATAGCTTTATCTGCAGTGGTTACATGAAGGGGAGCTGGCCTTGAGAAAACACAATTACAGCTCAGGAATAAAAAAAAACCTCACACTCATTCCTAATGTGTTACAGGTTCTTTATGTTTCCTGGACACTGCCTGTCCCTTCCCCACATGTAATGTATTTAAATAAAACCAGATTAATAACAAGAAAGCAATAGCTGCCTTTACTGGAGCAGAATCAGGAAGGTCACTGTCCTGTCCAAACAGCAGCAGCAGCAGCAGCAGCAGGGCTCAGGCAGACTCTCACCTCCCTGCATTTCCCAGCCCACACTCACACTCACATGTTAGCTCTTTTTTCAGACAAGACCTTGGGCAGCTTCACTCATTGTGGTTTATTTTTTTATTCTCACATATTCCTGCTAAACTGTTCAATTGGAACAGAAACAATGAAAACCAACATTTGGGGGGAGGGGGGAGGCTCAGGGATCTCTAGGAAAGATTACAGCAAAAAAGTGTGAAGCGTGCAAAATAAAAAGTTGTATTTACTTTGTACCAAAATACATTTATACACACACACATATACACTCACTAAATGTTAAAAATATTTATTTTCTCTGCTTAGGATTATATTGAAAATGTATAATATGTTCAGGTAAACTTCCTTGTGTTATATATATATATATATATATATATATATATATATATATATATATATATATATATATATATATATATATATATATATATATATTTCTAAATAGTTTCCCTTTTTACTAAGCGCACTGTTTTCTAGAAGCAATTAACAAAGCATCTCTATTATACCTTACATTACTTACATGATATCCAATGATATCTATATATACACAGAATGATAGATAGATAGATAGATAGATAGATAGATAGATAGATAGATAGATAGATAGATAGATAGATAGATAGATAGATAGATAGATAGATACTGTGTATTCATGTCTGATTGCCGCCGCTTCTTGTCTCTGCCTTGCTGAAGCATTACACTAACAGAAAACATATTTCATGCAATGCTAAAGCCATGCTTAGAAATTGTATTGAAAGCAAAGTGTGTATATATACAGTATATATATTAATGAGAACGATAAGGATTTCCAGTGGAATTGAAAGTATTGTAGAGAAATGCTGGGTATGCTCTTGGTAGTCTATAATATAATCTTAATAATTGTACATTTATTTTCTATTTGATAAATGCATTTTTGGGGCCACAAAACACTCTCTCTGCAGAAATAAAAATAAAAACACTAAACTGTTGATATTTAAAATGAGAGAATTGTTTTTCTGCTGTCACCCCCATAATATCAAATCCCTCACCAGACAGAACAATGTAAATAAGTGATGGTGAACAAACAAATTGTATGGAATATATTTGCATTGAGATGGTAAAGTGCGTGTGTATATATACATATATTTTTTATATATATATATACACATACACACACATATATATATATTCTCATTTGTAGAAGAAAAAAAAAAGAAAAAAAAAACTAACAAGTCAGATAATATAAATCCCCTGCCCATGCCTGATGTTCTTTTAACTTTTCCCAACACATAGCCCCGTTACACATATCCTCAGGTAACCTGGCTGCCTACTGGGTGGTCTAGTGATCCACTGCAGGAGTAGGGCTACCCTGCAACAATCCATTAGAGGGCAACCCTACTCCTGCAGTGCCACCGCAATGGTCCAACAGCACCAGAGGATGGGTATGGGGGGGGGGGGGGTGAAAGGGGGGGGGGTTATGGGTACTCACAGTTAAAGTCTGCCATTTTGGGGAGCATCATCCCAGCCGTGGAGGCCCTGAGCCACTGGTCCAGCTGGAAGGTGCCGGCGCTGATCTTGACGGGCTCCATGTGGTGGTGGGATCCCTGCATGTGGGAGTAGGGGTAGGGCAGGGCCGGGTGCTGCTGCCCGGCTGCCAGCGCCGCTGCTGCCGCGTAGCTGTAGACCGGGTGCCCGTACAGAGCCTGCGGGGGGACCCCCCCCTGGGGGTGCAGGCTCAGCAGGTGCTGGTGCTGGTGCTGGTGGTGGCTGCTCAGGAAGCCCGGTTTGGGGACCAGCCCGCAGCCCCGGGGGGGTGAGGGGCTCTCCGTCCTCAGGCTGTCGGTGTGCTCCGAGGCCGGGCTCCCGGACAGGGAGGAGGAGGTGACCAGAGCCAGCGGCGACGTCTGCACCTTGGGGGGGTCGGCGGCCAGGAGAGCATCGATCCGGAAATTGTGGGACTTTTCCATGAGGTCGGTAGATCCTTCCCCCCCCCCAGCCCCCCCACCCCGCCCCCCTTTCCCCCCCCTCCTCACCCCTCACAGCCCCGGTGTATGGGATCCGGAGAAGCACAGGGATCCACTCCCAGGGACAGCAGCCCACCCAACCTACCCAGCCCCGGTGTATGGGATCCGGAGAAGCAGGGGATCCACTCACAGGGAAAGCGGCCCCCCACCCAACCTGCCCAGCAGCACAATCACACGCAGGGCAGCAGCCAGGCCCGGGCCGCGGGTGTGGGGTGGTGAGGAGGAGCCCCGGGGAGTAGTAGTAGTAGTAGTAGTAGACGAAGTGCTGTCAGTGTGACTGCAGGGAGTGATCCGCAGGGAGCCCCGGCTCCTGTCACTTGAAGGCCCGGCTCGCCTGGCTATTGGTTACCTGAGCCGGCCCTCGGTGATTGGAGGGGGAGAGGAGGGCAGGCGGATTCTATTGGTCACTTCTCTCGGAGCTGTCACTGTGTCAGGGGATGGGGGCGGGGCTTGGATGCAGTGGCAGAAAGGGCTCAGGGTGCGAGTAACCGCTGCTTCTTATTGTCACGTGTTCCCATCAACATGAGGCACTGCACACACCAACTGTCACACACCAACTGTCACACACACACACTGTCACTCACACACTCACTGTCACACACTCACTGTCACACACACACTCAGTGTCACACACACACACACTCACTGTCACATACACTCACTGTCACACACACACTCACTGTCACACACACTCACTGTCACACACACACTCACTGTCACACACACTCACTGTCACACACACACTCACTGTCACACACACACTCACTGTCACACACACACTCACTATCACACACACTCACTGTCACATACACTCACTGTCACACACACACTCACTGTCACACACACTCACTGTCACACATACACTCACTGTCACATACACGCGCACTGTCACATACACGCGCACTGTCACTCACACGCTTCTCTCTGTCCCTCACACACTCACTGTCACTCACACACTATTCACTGTCACTCACACACTCACGGTCACTGACACACTCACTCACTGTCACTGACACACTCACTCACTGTCACTGACACACTACTCACTGTCGTTCACACACACTAACTGACATATAGACACACTGTCACACACACTCACTGACACACATACACTATCACATGCACTAACACCCACACACTAACACATACACACTATCACATACACTAACGCACAATCACTAACACACACACACTCACTAACACATACACACACTATTTTATACACTAACACACAATCACTTACACATAAACACAACATCCCATAATCTAACACTCACTATCACATACATTAGCAGATACAATCACAGGCACGTACACACATTATCATATACACGTACACACTAACTATCACATACGTTAACACACACAATCACTGGCACACCAGCACACACTCACTATCACACACACTAATATAATCACTAGCAGACCCGCATGCACACTCACTATCACACACATTGACACACAATCATTGGCACACCAGCACACATATACTTATCCCACACACTAAATGTCACATAAACAGATACACACTCCCACACATCCTTATTACAGGTTAGGACTTCTCTCCTGCTTAGTTGGCAATAATGTAGTTTACAAGATTTGCAATGAGTGTGTTGGTGAGCTCAAGGTGAGTGGGAAAGGGACATGATGCTTCCCAACACTTTTCCTGTCTCCCCGCAGATATAAGCCCGGACTGTAACTAGCTATGTGTATAGGGAGTACTCTGTGATTATCCGTGGGAGAGGCATTGGTCTATGTCATGATATGTACTCCTGAGCCTCCTATCTTCTGACATGCTTATTTAGCTTGTTTCCTTAGTGTGTGTGTGTGTATAATATATCTATTGATAATATAGATAGATAGATAGATAGATAGATAGATAGATAGATATGCAAAAACAATTTGCTGTTACTGCAGTATATATATATTTATACATATATATATTATATATATATATATATATATATATATATATATATATATATATATATATATATATATATATACTGCAGTAACAGCAAATTGTTTTTGCATATCTATCTATCTATCTATCTATCTATCTATCTATCTATCTATCTATCTAACTATCTATCTATATTATCTATAGATATATTATACACACACACACACACACACACACACTATATATATGTATATATATATAAAACAGCAAATTGTTTTTGCATATGAGTAGATTTTGAAACGTTTTCGTAAAACAAGTGAACTTTCCAACCCAGAAACATTGCTGAGTTTGAGCTATGAAGGGAGGAAGCAGAATTGGAAGTGTTTTTGTTTTTTCAGGAGCTTCATTTCTTTAATGCTTGACCCATGGATGTCACACTCAGCACGTCTGTATTATCTGTATTGTCTGTATTATCTGTATTATCTGTATTATTATCTGTATTATCTGTATTATCTGTATTATCTGTGTTATCTGTATTATTATCTGTATTATCTGTATTATCTGTATTATTATCTGTATTATCTGTGTTATGGTGGCTGTAACCTCTTATTTTCATTCTGCTTTCTCTCATCTAATAATCTGGATCTTCACAACAGTGTCAGGCTAATCCAGCACTTTACTGCACATAGAAGTGTTTCCGGTAACGGGGCCTCACAAACTATTACTGTAAGTATGTAACAGAAATGTAGTAGCACGAGTGTATATATATGTGCGTGTGTGTATATTATATATATATATATATATATATATATATATATATATATATAAATAAAATATATTTATATAAAATATAAATATAAAAAAAATATATATATATATAAAACAAGTGTATGTATAATATATAATACATACACTTGTTTTTTTTTATTGAACGCAAACTGTAGATGGGATTTATTTGTGTTTATATTCGATTGTGAAAGGAAAATACACTTTTTTAGGAATGAAAGAGAAAATAATATTAGAGTAAAAGAAAATTGGCGGGAGGATAAAAGGAAATAAGGAAGGCATTGCGGTTTTAATTGTATCTATAACATATTCAGTGCAGTGCCTAAAATAATTGTGCTCCCATGGTCACCTCCCCTTTAATATAACAGATAGAGAGAGGATGCAATGACCCGGGGTTTCTCTATATTGTGCACACACAATTCCGCTCACACATACATAAGGGACCATTTCAATGGCATGGGGGGGGGGGGGGGGCTGTTGTTTCGTCAAAGTGACACTGTGAGGAGTTATCCTTTCTGCACAGATGATATGGACATAAGTATATAGGCACAAACCGGGGCATGAATAAACAAACACCAAAGCATGGCCATTGAATCATAGCTCTACTAAGGGGTTAAACCATGATGGCCAACATTAGCCATACTTTATACAAATATTGTGGGAGTTAAAATGCAAATAACATAGATGATTAGTAAAGCGAAATCCCCTGTATAATTTTATTTTTTTGCCATAGAAATATGGATTTCCTATTAAATTACACACTTCGTTACGTAGTTCCAAATAATAACAAATTTAAATACTGTGCAACCATAAAGTATATAAAATTAAAAGGCAGCACATTTCTCCTTATGTTTCATTCTTTTCTAACCCGTTTCTACATTATATTAATACACGCAGACTCCTGGGGATGCTGTGCTATTTAAATAGAGCTGGGTATATGACATACTGTAACATGCAGTACAATGAGCTGCTGCTGCTGCTGCTGCTGCCCCTTGTGACACTGCAGGAGTTAGTGGCTATACCGGTGCATATTTGGTTTGCACTTCTGTGAAACACTGAAAGTGTTATTTTTACCTCCATCTATTAGAATTGGCCATGCACAAGCATTCACCAGCCTTCATATTAACCATGGGAAATGTTGGTGTGTATAGGTCAGTGAAGTAGGAGAAATCTTAACCACAACCCCCAAAAAATAACCCAAACTAAATTAAATGTAAGGAATACAACAGTGCTGAGTCTTGTAGTGAGGTGTTGGTATCAGTGATGTTGAATGAGACATACTCTGTTTAGTATTATTATGTAAATAAGAAGAGAACTTCTTAGTGTCCAAAGCTCGTACACTACACCAGGGCTGCTCAACTCCCCCCCCAACAGGTCAGGTTTTCAGGATCTCCCAGCTTCAGCACAGGTGGCTCAATCAGTCCATGCTTCAGCACATGTCTCAATTAGTTGCCGCTTCAGTACTGGGAGCTGGGATATTCTAAAAACCTGTTGGGTGGGAGGGGGGTCCTTAAGGACTGGAGTTGAGCACCCTGCACTACAGCATACATGGACATAGTATCTCACCCTGTCACAAATATATTGCACCATTGCACAGAGGAGACTGTTGGCACAATATGTATTGCTGTAATTACTGACTTTACTGACTTTATAATCAATGAGTTCTTCTAATTACAAGAGCCTTGAATATTTTTTTTAAATAAAACTTAATCTCTACTAAGTGTTGATTAAAAGATAAACCCACATATATATATATTATTTTTTTTAATGACATTTAGAAATATTTGTTTTTATTTTTATCTGGCAGTTTAGTAAAATTATATCTAGAACATATATATTATGTGTATTATAAACCACCACACTGATCAACCTCAACCTCCAACCCTCATAAATACATAATAAATTGATTTAAAACAGGAAGGGAAAAGCCGGTAACCGTAACATTGCATTACTTCGTGCTTATAAAACAGATTTGTAACGTTATCAGTAACGTGAAGTCAATAAACCAATAAAAATGGGATATTATTTACATGCTTAATATAATATTTGTCAATGTATTCTTCCTACTTTGGACCTTCTCTACTCTCCCCCTCATCACTATTTATATTCCCAGTGGATACATTTAGCAGTGTAGTTTTATTTTGTACATTGTCTATAATCTTACATGTATAGGCTAAATATTTAACTGAGTTACTGGTGGGAGGCACAATGCTGATGCTACAATGTGTTACGCTCATTTACAGCTAATTTTGCTGTGCTTTAGAAAACATGAAGAATGTCAAACCATGTGTGACAATGTTTACATAGGAACAGGCTACAGCAAATAACCTTGGTATTATGGAGCCTTTATCATTGGGGGAACCACTCTAGCAATGATCTTGGACTAAAGAAGGCCACATCTCAATATTATCCCAAGCGTTGTTCTATTATATTCCGAATTGATTTAACTCTGCCAGTGCTTGAAATGCTTCGCTCTGCACTGAGGAGGTGAGAATCCGGTTTGACTGCAAGACACTGATGACCTTCAATAGCCAGATGTTGACCCTGGGCTGTTAATGTTATACGTGCACAATTTGCTAACCAAAAGTTATCTCTATTTGTAGACACCTGCTTTAAATAATCAGTGTCTTTTTTTTTTTTTTTTTAGAGACTCCGAATAAATCCGTTTGAGCAGAATATTAATCCTTGAACTATTCGGTTTGGGCTTCAGTGAGAACAAAATGAAGCAGAATTTGCACAGATTAAATACACTTCGAGATCAAAGGAGTGCTATGTGTTACAGAATATATCAACACAGATGAAAACAAATGACATGTAATGAATTGTGATGGACAAGCACACACTTTATTTAAAATTAAAATATATATATATTGCTTCCCTGGACTGAAACTTCGATGAATATGTTATTTTTTATATTTTTATAAATAAATTGTTTCTTTTTTCTTTTCTTTTTATCGTGTGCTGGCCCATCTCAATCCATTCATATTAGTTTGATTCTCTATATTGCATCTACTCATTTTTGACCTTTGCATGCATATGTCCTTAGAACTTGAATTCAATTATATATAGTGTGTTCCCCAAATATATTAATAGTTATAGAGTATATCAGCAAAATGCAATTCAATAATTGTACCGAATAAAGTAATTAAAGTGCATGCTGCACTTCCCGTAGGTAATATAGCTTCATGTATTGAAGGGATATTAGGAACAAAACAAAACATACCATGTAATAAATGTAGCCGTCAAGGGGATTCATTCGTTTTCAATCGTTAAATGGAATGTGAAAATTCTAAAAATATATATAATATTAGCAAAGCCTTCAAATAATAAAGCTGTTCTTCGGGTCATACAAAGAGGCAATATTTATATACTTAGTTTGTGTGAAATTAAATTGGACAGTGTTTCAAGACTTAGTAAAAATGCTACAGCAGCTAATACATTAGACCCTTATGGTTTCTTACGTATTTGTTTAAGACAGGGAATGTGTACAGTAATAAGACGTGAAACACCAAATCCATCACACCGTTCATTATAGATATTGGTACTGTTTTGTGATATGAATTTACATATACTCTGCACGGAGCACCAGGGATAACTGTATTGGTTTCTGTGTTTGGATAATAATGGTTTCTGACCAATATATTAATTTCCCTGAGTATTACTATAGCATGAAAATGTCCTGCCCGTAAATCAGACCACTTTGTCAGATATATTGGTTGTTGTATGAAGAATGGTTTATGGTATTCTGACACCTTCATGTAAGTTATTGGTCCATAATAAAGAGTTCATTCGTAAAATGGGTCTAATCTAATGTGTGACCTAATTTATTCTTGGAATTGATTATTTTGAACAATATGGAAAACATCAAATTAGCACTAGAGGGACTTAAATATATCTACTACAGATACAAGTTCAACATATGCAGTGTGATCTAAAGAGTTTAATTATTACAATATAATCCATTGTGCATTTACATTGTATATGTTTAAATGACACAACAACGTTTCAAAATACAAAACCCCAAACACATTTGTAAGCGTGATGTCACAGACAAAAAGGGGTGATAATGTCAGTCCTTTAAGAATCTTTATAAACCAAGGGGCAAAGACCAATTTCAAAAAGGTTTTTAGGGTTGCGCTATATTAGAAAGAAAGAAAAGGGAGTGGATCATTTTTACAGCAGATGCATATTTTATGTAAAAACAAGAAAATAGACTTATAATTAATACATATAAGTAGCATGGCATTTACATCACCCAACATGGACAATCTATGCATATTAAACACACACACACACACACACACACACACACACACACACACACACACACACACACACACACACACACACACACACACACACACACACACACACACACACACACACACACAGTATATTATATACACACAGCCACACATGCATTTATATGGATGCATTCACACCCACACATTTATGTGTGTGTGTATAGATATCTATATATATAGATAGATAAATAGACGCGCATATGGATGCACACAGACACATTCGGTGACTCTGGTCTCTGAGTTTATCATAAGACATGTCTTAACTGTTGGGATATAAAGCAGCTTTCTCTATGTGCGGTGCATCCTTCCCTTATTCTTATAATACCTGTGGAGTTACATTGAATTGAGGTAAGAATATTTTTTTTTCTTATTAGTTTGCATATAGTGTTAAATGACATGTTACCAATATAGAAATGACAAACGATTGTTCACAAGCTTTGAAGACCACTTGAGTCTTTTATCTCCATAATTCACCCTTTCTGTTATTTTTCAGTATTTGTATTTGATGTAAAGTCACGGACAGATTTGAAGCAGTCATAAGAAATTCCAAGCAAATATCAGTGATCATCTTGTCCTCGACCTTTCTGCTTTACTTGCTATTATTAAAGCAATAGCCTCCCTGTCTCTGCGATTTGGGAGGAAATGCAGTCTGGCCTCTGCCTCATGAATGTAAATGCCAGTGTCGCTAATGAATACAATCTGCTATTGTCTAGGAATGCCATTGTTCCCTCAATTAGCACATTAGATGTCACACAGCAATAAATAAGGATAATACCCCAATAATCGATGATCAGCCAGAATTAACCCCTGCGCTACTGGAAGGGGAAGCAATGCATTCCAGGGGTTAGTGTATATACCGCTTCAAGCAGGTGGGGGATTACAATGCGTAGTAGTGGTTAACCCAGGGGTGGGCAACTCCAGTCCTCAAGGGCCACCGACAGGTCAGATTTTCAAGATATCCCTGCTTCAGCACAGGTGGCTCAGCCACCTGTACTGAAGCAGGGATATACTGAAAACATGACCTGCTAGTGGCCCTTGAGGACTGGAGTTGGCCACCCTTGGGTTAACCCATTCAGTCCCACATGGTCACTACTCTCTGACACTGGAAGGTCAAACTCAGTTTTGATCATTTTCTTATGAGATTTTTTTTTTGCAATGGATGACTGTAAATCAATACACTATTAGGGTAATTAATATTATGGTAGATTTTAAAGTCGGTCTATCTGAATTGCGTTCTGCAATGAATCCTCTAGCGGTGTTGATTTTGGGGATAGAACTTCTTGAACAGTTTCTTTTTGTACAAGCTCTGATTTGTTCTGTTTGTTATTGTTTTTTTACTACTGTACCTGCAAGAAATGTCACTTTGAAAGTAGTCCCCAAGTGAACTATTGATGTGAATGGATTAGCACCATTTTGGTTATAAAAAACCATGACAATGATAACATCCTATTTTCAATTTTACTTGATAAGTTTAATTTTCTTAATGAAATGTCTGGATAATAGATACATACTCATAAAACAGTGTTATGCCACCGCACGAAGGATAAAGGTCCCTAAATAAATTACAGAAACACACACACACACACACACACACACACACACACACACACACACACACACACACACACACACACATATGTGTGTGCAAAAAGGTACAAGGGGACAGGTACTCCAATTTAACAACAATATGGTATTTAATAACTTTCTCTATTGCCTCTTGAGAAAGATTCTTGCATAAGCCGAAATATTCAATTATTAAACACCACCCTTTTGCATTGGATGGTCTGTCCGTTTTTGCTATTTTACCTGTTTTGGACGGTTTGCATTCAGTACTATTAATGTTGTTTTGCTTCATTAGTGAGAACCCCCTGTTGTTGATATCTCTCTATCTATCTATCTATCTATCTATCTATCTATCTATCTATCTATCTATCTATCTATCTATCTATCTATCTATCCATTAATGACACACACATAGGTGTGTAAGGTGAGAACATTTCTGAACTAAGGCAATGAATTACCCATATAAAATACAAACAGTTGCCGCAGATAAGTTAGTTATTTACAGCACAAAGATCTATATCATAATAAAATCGCATTTTAAACACAGAAACACAAAATGCAGAGGCATTTTGATACTTTACAATTTCCCATCAAAAGGCCAAAGCAAGATTTTTTTTCTTCTTCAAATGAGCTTGTTTAAATAAAATGAGTTTGGCTACAGAATAAAAAGCACACGATAAATATAGCAGTTTATTATTAGATCAAAAGAAAGAAATAACCAGATTAATTTAATAAAATAATTAAATGTACTAAATTAATGATAACTCGTCAGTATCATTTTGTTGCAATTTAAAAACAAACAAACAAACAAAAAAAAAACACAACATGGACCAGTTTAGCAAATGAGCTGTGGTCAGATTTCAGGTTTGAGATTAGTCACACACTGTAGAACCATAATGTTTAAATCAACAGTGGGTAATGACAGGAAGTTACATTTAATTGGTATATTTAGTGGTGCTGATACAGCTAAAAGGGCCAACTGCACTGTAATAGAGAAGACCAGTGTCAAATATTACTGAGCTACTTCATTTATGTGGATTTTAACCCCTATCTGTGCTGAACTGAAGTGCTAAGCGTTCTGCTCTTGCAGTGGCTATGTATCAGAGGTCATATATATTCCCCTATCCTTAGAGCCAAAGTCTCAAAATAAACAGTAATTACTTATAAACCCAAAGCCCTAGCATTGATCACCCATTTTTGATATATAGGAACAAAATAATCATGTAAAGAAACCCTTCTCCCTTTATTCCCCAGCCAATCCAGTTAAGTGATTCTAATCACTTGTAGTTAAACCATATGCTCTTGATTTGTTTGGGGGGTGAGTTGTGTGTACTCTGTGTGACACTGTGTGACACTGCTGCCTGGTTATTGCAGGTTGGGTTAATCTGACTAATGAATGAACTCGTTAAAGGTGCCTGTGAGACCCTGAGCAGCTCCAGGCTCTTTAGGGAAATCGCAGTGAAAGCTTTAGCTTGCAGCCTTCTGTCAGGTGCCTGCCCCTTCTTGATTTGCATTAACACTGCACAATATTATGACATTGTCAAACCCTCAACCCAATAGTCATCACATGTATTTTTATACGTGTCACCAGAAAAAAACATAATGGCGTTACTGTACATAGCATCTGATCTTTTTATCTTTTTATAGCATATTATAGTATCAGTTCCTCATACCCGATTTTAAGTCAAAATCTTGTGAATAAAATTATTGAGCGAGAGAGAGAATGAGGATGGCAGGGTAAATAGTTATAGTCTGTGAGGATCCCTAGAGATCCAATATACTGGCACAGCACAAGAGATAATCACATAAAAGTGGTTTATTGTGTCCAAAATGCACACATATGCTCACGTTTTGGTCCCCAAAGTAGGGCATATGTGGGCATTGTGGACCCAATAGACCACTTTTATATGATTATCTCTTGTGCTGTGTAAGTATACACACACACACACACACACACACACACACACACACACACACACACACACACACACACACACACACACACACACACACACACACACACACACACACACACACACACACACACACACACACAGAGTTCTTCTCCAGTTCTCCACTGTATTACCTTGTGATTTGGGGAGGGCCCATGCAATGAGTTTTGTTGGAGTTAAATGACATAATATTATTGTATGTATCACATCCTCTGTATCTGTTGGTCATTTTTATCTTCCTCTTATTAGCATGAAAAAATCCACCAGATCTGAGGTGGCACAAATCCCCCTGACTGTCAATGTGTTCTGGAGCAACATTTTCTTCAATTTAACATTAACAAATCTTTCTTTGCATTAATACGCCCCCATAATTTTGTAGTTTTTAAATGTTTGCTTCCTTTCTAGATGTAATTGTAGTAGCTGATAATCCCCCCTCCCCTTTAAAGAGGCAATCCATGCAATATTGTATGTGTGTGTTTTTAAATAAATCAGTTCTGTAGTGCCACCTTTTTATAATTTTAACATTCAACTCTTAAAACCATTTTTAATGAGTTTTAATATACTGAACATCCTTTGATTTTTATAGCAGGCTTTAGCTACCTCCTCAGCAGTGCAAGATCTTTGTAACACTTTCCGGGTTGTGATAATTTGTTGAATTTAGTTATTCCCAGTAGTTTGAGCTGAAAACTGTAACAATAGATAATGTTACCCTAGTAGATAAGAATACATTGTAGCTGGTGTGTTACACTGACTGAAGGATTGATTTGCAATTGAAAGGTAGCCATTTAGTGAACCCTGAGAAATAGGATTTTGCGCATCAATCACGGGAGAACCAATTAATTGGCAGCTTAGGTAATTACTTTTCAATAAAGATAATGAAATGCTGCAAATATTTTACAAAAAATGTTTTTAAAAGATGCTTGGATTGCCTCTTTGTGAGGGCTTATTAAAGTCTCCCTTGTGCAGAATGTGAAAATATATATCAGATTTCTCATAGAAAATGAAAAATATTTGTCATTAGGTGGCATGGATGTTAGAAATCTGCATCAGTTTTGCAACAGAAAAACCTAAAAAAAAAAAAATAAACAAAAAAAAACAATTTGAATAGTTCAGATAAAGGGGCCTATGCAGTAACTTGCGAGAAGGCTGAATTTGGCTGTTTTATTGCGAGATTGGCATGTAGTATGCAGTTGATGGCGGTATGTGTGCGAGTTAACTGAAAAACGGCATATGCAATTGTTGCCGGAAATCAAGCGCCGGCGGGGTGGCGAGAATGGCTATTTCGCCATATTAAGTAGCACGCAGAATTCAGTAGATGCCGAGTAAGATCTCGGGGGTTCGCGGGAGAAACTCCTTGCGAGAAAAGCGCCAAAAAGCTGCGGCAATACAAGAAGGCACCAACAAGCAGGCGAGAGCCGAAAATTTCAGCTGCTAGTGACATTGTTGTGTCATTGTACTGTTGCTGCTGGCAGCGCAGCTTCAATTGTATTACATGTCATTCAGAACTTCTTACATGTCTTGTTTATAATAAAATACATTATTAATGTTAGCCAAAGGTGTCTGTCTTGTGAATGACAAGAAGCAGGTATGTTCCTAAAACTATCTATTGAGGGACAGCGCTGTGAAAGCCTTGCTAATGTCACTAGCAGCAAGAAACACACTGCTGTGAGTAACAGAATGTAAGGTCAAACTATCATGAGGTGATTTTTTCATGTTCAAAAGTTGCCGCCAAATTCTCCTTCAATACAGATGCATGACGTCATCCCCCTCTTGCTGCATGCACGGGTTACAGTACACACAGCAACTCACTGAAATGTACTGTTAGCTTTGCTACAGAGTCCAACACACAGACACAAATGTACATGAAATGTCACAAGTCACATGCACACATGTATCACCTCTTCACGTGTCAAAGAACAGAAGACACAACTGTAGCACTGCACCAGGTATGTTTCTAAAAGTATCTAATTAGGGACAGCAGTAAAAGGTTTGCTAATGTCAGTAACAGCAAGACACTCACTACCGTGAGTAACTGAATGCTATAAGCAAGAAGGAGGTTTTTTTTATTTATGTGCAGAGGTTGACGCCACATTCAAGTGACATACAGTCATCCGCCACTGACTGCAGGAACGCGGAGCGCTGCGCCTTGTACTCGCAACATGTGCAACTCACCAATTTTCCTCACAATCGCCATTTACTGCATTTAGCGGCAAATTCCCGGCAAACACAGGAGATGTAAGCGCGCTGCCGACACACACATATCGCAAATTGCTGCATAGGCCCCAAAGTATCTTCAAAGAACAGCAGTGAGACTCAGTACCGTAAATTTATATATTTTAAAAAGTGGTTAAATTTTACCAGCTAAACTGATTTGTGGGGCTGTACCACAAAGGGGGCACAAATAGTTTTAGTTGTTTCCTGTTATAATTATATGTATTGTATTTCCACTATGTTCTGTATAATTCTAATGTTAAAACTACTGTGCTATGCTAAGTGTTGCCACATTTAAGTTTTTATAATACGGGACGCCAAAATCCAGTTTGAAAGTGTGACGTCTTAATGAGTGCTGAATGATCTCCAAATGTTTCGAGCTGAATGGTATCACCCACATGACCGCTATATGCTCTGATTTTTAACATCTCGGCTCTTGAAACGAAAGAGTAACGCCTATAGGGGTGGGTGCCATGGTATTATGAGATATCCTACTTTATTATTTTAATAATTTAGTAAGGCGTTACCTATCACAAAAGTTAACTATTACACTCACATAGAAATCTATTACATCTTGTATGACTGATCTCTTTACAGTAATTTGAAGTTCCGGCATTTCACGTACGAGGCACTAAAATATTGGACAATTATGCGTCCCGACAGACGTTTCTGGGACAATGGGACAAGACAATGAAATAAGGGACAATCCCATATTTGGGGGGTCTGGCAACCCTAGCTATGCGTGTGGTGTATTTGCTGGCAAAGAGTGGCATTATATACACTTCACAAACAATATATTACATATATGTCACCAGCACTCATATGTGAAAGATATGACAAGGCATGATGATGAGTAAATATGTTTTACTTTACATAAGTAGAAAAAATGCAAAGAAGTAAAAAAAAAACTACTGACAAGTCTAAGCTACACAAACATAAAAAATAACCCGGAAATTAGATATCTCCAAGTTGCTTCTTTTCTAACAGCACTATGTGATGAAAACAATTGTCCATGTATCGGAAAATTAGGAAAGGAAACTAATAAACATGTGGCTGGGGGTTGTGTAGTTAGTTAGCATGGAGGAGTCTCGTTCGTTATCGGAATTAACCAGACAAATCGCTCCACCAACTAGGAATGGCCAAGCACCACCACCCACAGAATCGAGAAAGAGCTATCAATCTGTCAATCCTTTTTCGTGTCCGGGCTGGGTGAGGTTTCCATTCACAAACAATCAAAGTCATTGTAATGTTACTTCTGTTGGTAATTGACAATTTACCCATAGATTTAAACACCCTAAAGCAGGGCCCCGCTTCTCGGTGCTCTGCTTTTCGGCGATCCGCCGATACGGCGGCACCGAGAAGGGGGGCCGCCATGTTGAATCCTAAGTCGCGCATGCGCAGAACGGCGGAAAATGCCAGTTTGCGCATGCGCAGAACTGAAAATCGCCGTATCTGCTTTCCGGCAATTTTCACTATACGGCGGGTCCCTGGAACGAAACCCGCCGTATACCCGGGGCCCTCCTGTACATGTTTTATGTTAGTCAGGAAAGAGGTTAGCTAAAGAATGAACAAAATTACCCAAACAGTATGGATACCATGGAAACAATGTCATTTTTATTTTTTTAGACTGGTCTGATTTAAAAAATAAAGTAACTATCAGTCATCTACATTTAGCTTAATAAATATGCCACTTATACTAGTTTACTCTGGTCGTAGGAGGAACTATCACATAGTACACACCGGTTGGAAGAGGTTTCTCTCAAACAGTATAAAAGTCCATAGCAGAGTAATGATTAAAACCCAAAGTAACTTCAATTATGAAAGTCACAATTCACTCCCAGGGTCCTGGAGGAGCATTGATTCTTATTTATGAGGAGGATGAAGAAGTAATATGAACCAGTGATACCCAGGCAGCTTCATCTAGAAGACGAAAGACATGTGACCTGCAGAGTCCCAGATTATATTCATATTCAGCTTTATCAATATTTGTAGATTTTTTTTGAAAGATTTAGATGTTCATAAATTTCTTTGAGATAACCAATTCTCATTTTGTTTTATTTCCACATCTGTCCTGACATCCCATGTATCAAATTATGATAAAAGACACCGGCATGTTGTCAGCTGAGCTAACTAATGGTCAGACAGCCTTGGACTGCAACATACCTCCTGCCAGAGTCCAGTAATGATGTTCAATCTATATAGATCAAGTGTTGTTAATGACCTTAGCCCTATGGCCCTTATTCAATGTGCTGTGAAGCGGTCTCTTCCTTCCTTGGGAAGATTTCAGCACCAGTCAAATGAAATATTCCCAAGAAGGGGAAGGCGGCGTCACAGAATATGAATTAGGGGCCTTTATATCTGGATCTGCAGTCTATGTTCCGTATTCAATTAGCTGCGACTCACTTTACTATGTAACTATGTAACTTGAGTGGATGTGCATGCAATAATTATCTCTGTGTTACTCTGCTTCGCACCATACTGCGTATCTATGTGTTCACTGTTTGTCCTCTAAATAGCACACATTGCACTACAGGCAGTCCTCGGTTATCCAACGGAATCCGTTCTGGAAGTAGCGTTGGATAGTGAAACCGTTGGATTGTGAGTCCCATGTTAATCAGTGGCGGTGAGCGTTGGATAACGCATTCCGGCATCGAAAAACGGCCCATAGGCTTGCATTGTAAAGCGTTGGATATGCCATTCGTTGTAAAGTGAAACGTTGGATAGCGAGGACTACCTGTATAGTGTATGTGTTCTCCACTCAGAGGTGAGGGTTAGGTCAGGTATTCCTTTCTCACAATGTTGCATGTTTAATATAAATCCAATAGTTCGCAAAACCATGGCACTCCAATACTCACAAGACCATAAGTAGCTATATAGCCTGCCTATTCTCAGCCGCCGTTGATCCAGGCGTCCCAAAGCTGGATCCAAAATGTATATGCAAAAAAGTAAAAATCGGAAGAAGGGCACAGGAAACTAAATGTAGCGAAATAGGCTAACTCTGTGTTAATTCTCAAAACAAACGTAGAGCAGGCGCATTATTATTATTATACATGTTTATTTGTAAAGCACCAGTATATTGGGGGTGGGAGATGATAATGAAATAAACAGTTACATACAAATAAGGACAAACACCCACAGACAGATACAGAGAGGTAATGAGGGACACTGCCCGTGAGAGCTTACAGTGTAGAGGGTTCCATAAAGTAACGTTTCATGGACTTTAGCCCTTTCAACAGACCTATGCACCCATTACCTAACCTTAAATCTTACCTTATGGATGTACCTGGTCCAGGTATGTATTCAGAATACATTTGACTACATTTGGTTTCCTGTGACGCCTCCTTCACCTTGTTACTTTTTGCATGGACGTTTCATGATTGGGGCATGTAACCCTACATTGTGATACAGGGTCTTGTATTTGAACATCTGTTCTGAAACATGCTGCATACATAATTGGTGCTCTATAATAGAAGAGGTAATCCAAACGATAGAAGCAAGCACAACGGTGAAAAATTAGGGGGCTAAACACACACAGTAAAATTAAAAAATAACCTTTAATCCATGGTATGCAGGGAACATCAGTCAAGTGCTCTGACGCTTTTCGGGCAGAACGCCCTTTGTCAAAGAGTATGCTCGCGTCCAGTGTAGCCTGCTGAGTTATATTGGATCCCCCGCCCCCAACCGGTGAGTGACACGTAGCGTAGTAACGCGAGAACTCTGACAAACACCTCCGATTGGCTAAACCATCGACCAATCGGCAGCTCGTCCCCGGGTGCGCCCCCCCCCCCGCGGGAGCGGCGGATCCCAAACAATGGAGCAGGACCAAATACAATACACCTAATTCACAAACATATACAATTCATAACAAACAAACAAGTCAATACATGAACAGTTAAAACAGCGAACTAATCTAACACGTGGAAGGACAGAACAGGGTAGAGTAGTCTCTTCTCCCTTCAATCCCTGAGTCTGAGGAATCAATTTATCTATGTAGTAAACAGAATATTGCGGAGGACAAACAGGCGAAGTCTCGTAGATCATAGAGGGACATTGATATAGATACAATCTTATTCTAGATATTCAAAACTACAGATATGTATATGTATGCATAAACTAATTTAATAAGCACAAAAATAATTAATTAATTATTCCTAGCATACTAATACTGAACTATGGGGGTTACTACAAGAATAAGAATAAACATCATAGTATAATCGTAGCTAAATATTAATTGCTATGTATTGAGTAATCCCTTCATAACCAGTTAGTTGTATATCATGACTGAAGGAACAACTCTAAGGAGATGAAGTATAAGTCCATATAGTCTCGTATCCTAAAAACAGCAAAGAGAGATATTATATATTAGTCACAGAAATTGATCAATAAAGTAACCACATGATTCTATTTGACATAAAGACTCTTTTGTTAAAAGACTCTATTTTCCCTCTGAGTAAGCAGCACGAGATACTTAAGGTCTATAACAGCAATGGTATTGATATCAAAATTCATAGATCATAATAACATATACGTCTAGTTTATAGTGACCCCCGGATTAACCCATGAGCCACCATATGTAACAATCCTGTTGTTAAATAATCCAGATAGATTTTCTCAAAGCTAAACAGTGTTATGGAGATCATTTCAGGAAATGTTTCAATTCCCAGTCGATATTCATGCCCCTGGGTGCCAAGGTCCCAAGGGCATAAATCCACTGCATCTCCTTGCAATTGAGGAGGGTTTCTCTATCTCCTCCTCTTGCATTAATGTGTACATGTTCTATCGCACTAAAAGAGAACATACTTAGAGACCCCTCAGGACAGTGAGTAAAATGACGAGCAATGGGGAATCTCTCATCCTTATTTTTGATACTCCTCACATGTTCAGCTATTCTCACTTTAAGTGCTCTAATGGTCCTTCCCACGTATCCACTACCACATGCACATCTAAGAATGTAAATTACATGATTGGTGTTACAGATCATAAAGGAACCGATATTGTGTCTCTGACCTGTGTGTACATTTTTAAAGGATTTCATGGGTGTCCCTTATCTACACAGGTTACAATTACCACACTTAAAGAAACCCTTCAATGTTTTCTTAATGGTATCTTTTTCGGAGCAAAAAGACTTGGTGAAACATGGCTCCCAATGGTCCTCGCCTTTCTAAAGACTATTTTAGGATTGGATTTAATAGAACTCTCTAAATCTTTGTCTAGTCTCAAAATCTCCCAGTGTTTATTTAGGATATTTCTAATTTGATCGGCTTATTTAGAGAATGTGGTTACAAATATCGGTACATCTTTATTCAAGTCTCCTTGAGAATATGCCTTCCCCTTTCTATTGCTATATTTCATATTTTTTACTTTAACCATCAGTTCTGTTCTATCGGTATTCAATGCTTGATCAAAGGCAACTCCAATGTCACTGTCATTATAACCACGATCTCTAAATCTCAATTTAAGTTTTTCAGCCTCTACTGAGAAGGATTCTTCCGTAGAACAGATCCTTCTCAGTCTAAGGAATTGTCCTTTGGGGATGCTCCGAAGTAACGACCTAGGGTGAGCACTGTTGGCTCTGTTGACGCCTCCTTCCACCTTGTTACTTTTTGCATGGACGTTTCATGATTGGGGCATGTAACCCTACATTGTGATACAGGGTCTTGTATTTTAACATCTGTTCTGAAACATGCTGCATACATAGTTGGTGTCTATAATACAAAAAAAAATATTTTATTTATGATTGCAAGTTTATTCTGCATTGCAAATGGTACTGGTATACAAATGGAGGTGACATTATTCTCTACCATTAAGATATTAATTCGACTTTTATTGTCTGAGCAATAGGGAAATACAGCCACTTTCCCAAGGTCACAAAGAGCTGGCACTGGAATTAAAATTAAGTGTTTTCCATTTTCAGAGATGTCTTATATATCTATCCCCTAATCTTTCCCTTCCCTTTAATTAGTGTATTGTAAGCTATTTTTTGCCCAACTTCAGTTCCATCTCAAAAAGTATTGACAGTACAGTGGGGAATTTTGAACAGAATGGTCCCAAAGTAATGTTATTGAATTATACATAGTACAGATATAACAATATGCTGTACGTGACTTCAGATATTAAATATTTCTTGGTGTAACCTGCTGGTAGTGTTTCTTCCTAATAAGATCTAAATAAACTTTATACTTGTTACTTTATATGTTTCGTCAATTGGATGTAGCATTGGGCACCCCTGTCTTTTTTTTGTTTGTATACATTGGCCACGCTCAGTAGCACTCTTATTGACATAAATATATATATATATATTGTGGTGGGTGTTGGAGTTAGAGCGTGCTGGGAATGTGTGTGTTAATTTAGTTCCTGACTGGTAACAGTTGCTTGGAGGTAAGTGGCCCCTCCTCCCAGGGCTCACCCCTCCCCACCTTTTTAACTTGGGAGGTTCTAGCATTTTGCTGAATGGACAAGACTCATTGTAGTTGCTTCCCCTCATACAGAGGTAAAAGGAAGGGTTCACAGTTTTAGTGTTAGGACCAGCATTCATTTTGATTTACCTTGACGTGGTATGCAGGCTTACAACGCTTTGGCTAAAGGGTTTAACTAAATAACCAAGTAAATAATATTATTGTAGCCTTATTTCCCCCAGAACACAGGAAGCTACCAGTGCTGCTATTATACCTGTTGGCTCCAGGAGCCTGAGCCTCTGCCACAGAGAGCCTGGGGTATATTCTTACTATGGTGCAGCGCCTCCACCTGTGAGGAATCCCAGCAGAGCGGAAGCAGCCCCTCACAGGACACAATAAATGGAACATACACAGTGATACAAATAGAATAACCTTTACTGTAATGATATAGAATATGAATAGTATGACTCTCCCTCTGATAACTGTAGTAATTATGTCCACAACTACCCCACGCCTCGCAGGGCCTTTCTCCCCAGCAGTAATTCCCAGTACCGCGTGTCCCACACCGTGTCCACAGTGATGTGTTGTCCCTTGGTCACTTAACCCAACAGTGTCCCCAAAGAACCCACAGGCGTGATCAGCGCCTGTGTTGTACCGGAATGTTGGTGCACTTTACAGACTGTACCTGCCGGGCGCTCCAGCACCTGGTCCGCAGAGACTTTAAGAAGGATCCGACGATCCACGCTCATCCATGACGTCGTCAGGGGTGGTCCCACCGGGTAATATCTCTCTCTCTCTCTGGTGAGGCCTCGTCCCACACCTCTCCTCAGGGATTGCAGCGTCCACTGTGTCCCTAACAATCCTGCAGTGCTAAGGGGATCCGTTCCCTATCTAAGGCATGTCCCTGAAGCAACCACAATCTCATACAATGACTTAGGGCCTATCTGGGGCCTAGGGGGTATGTTGGCCTAGTGCAGAGGCTACTTGCCTCTCTGTCCCTCTGTCCCCTATCCCTGCCTCTGTCCCTCTGTCCCCTATCGGACCCTCTGTCCCCTATCCCTGCCTGTCACACTCTGACTAGCGTGGTCTCAGTGACTCATATCCCTATCTTGTCTGCAGAGATATCTCCAGTCCTATTGGCTACTGAGCAGCAGGTGACCGCCCCTGAGGCTCATGGAATCTGTAGTTCCCACTCCAGAGCCTGTTTCTATTGGCTGCTTTATTGCGCGCTATCTCCTGCACATACGCGACACATTAATGGGCGCCGCGGTTGTCGCATCCACTGCGCATGCACGAACTACACAATGGCAGCGCCCTGAGCGCTCGGGCCGCCGTGGAGCCTCCCAAGCACCGGAGCGCTCCCTGCACACTGCCCCCACCCTCTGGAGCAACCAGCTGTCCGTCGCTGACCCCAGCGACACCTGCACACTCCGGACACATAGACCCGCACCCGCGTAGGTAAGGTGGGTCACTGGAGCCCAAGGGGTCCGAGACTACACACCCCCCCCGGTGAAAACCACAGTGTCCCCGCTTGGGAACGCATACACACAATTATATAATGAAAAATGCAATACATAAGTATGGTACAAATATCACTCCACTTAGACAATGTTGTACAATTCAGTAAACATGTTAATCACGGAGGCCAGCTTAGCTTTTGCCTGCTGCTGAGACTCATAGTGGGGTGCCCCTAATTGATCATACTCTATTAGGTGAATGCCTCTCTCTATTAGGTGGACGCCTCACTCTCAGACTCCGACGAGTCTCAGTCTCTGCATCTTCTTCACAAGCAAAAGGTTCTGGGCTTGAGTCCCCATTTCTCTGGCAAGAGGTGAATCAGATAGCACACCGTCTTTATTAGGCACAAAGCTAGGACTACTAGGATTAAGAGGACGATTCATGGAAGTCGCTGGAGACAGGTCTTGGGGTGCAGGCCCATTACCCGGCGCTCCCTCGGGAGGTGCCCACCAATCGCTAGTGGATTCAGCAGAGGTTCCCTCCATAGGATCTTGATAGCTTATAGGAGTGTTGGTAGGTTCTTTAGGCTCAGAGTTATCAGTCACAGCTTCGGATTCCAAATCATCCCCATCCACTTGGGGTATGGGCAGCAGATGATTACGATGCCAAACCTTTACCCTGCCATCTGTATCCCGCATACGGTACACAGGGAGGCCAGGCATCTGGGACTCCACTTCAAAGTGTCCTTCTCTCCATCGATCTGCCAGCTTCTGCTTGCCGGGGATCCCCAAATTACGCAGGAGGACAGCATCTCCAGGCCGAAGTTCACGATAGCGTATCTTATGGTCGTATCTCCTCTTATTATTAGCATTCACCTGGGCTGCGGCTCTTTCGGCAAGCTGAAAGGCACAATGTAAACTGTCTTGGATCCGCTTCACATAGCGATAGTGAGTCGTATTTGGTACCCCATTGGTAGATACCCTTAGACGAATGTCCACCGGTATACGTGCCTCTCGCCCGAACATTAAGATGTACGGCGTGTATGCTGTGGATTTGTGCCGGGTGCAGTTGTATGCATGTACTAGTGCCCCGACATGTTTGCTCCATTCTCCCTTCTTGGAGTCTTTCAGAGTGCCTAACATATCCAACAATGTCTGATTGAATCTTTCAGGAAGCGCATCTCCCTCAGGGTGGTAAGGAGTGGTTCTAGACTTTTGAACGTTTAGCAACTTGAGCAACTCTTTGATAAGCTTACTCTCAAAGTCTCTTCCCTGATCAGAGTGCATTCGGTTTGGCAGACCATAGTGCATGAAATACTTCTCCTACTTTGGCCACAGTGACAGCTTTTTGATCTTTCGTAGGAAACGTTAGGGCGTAGTGAGTGTAATGATCTGTCACTACCAGCACATTGCCGATGCCTTTTGAATCTGGCTCTATACACAAAAAGTCCATGCAGACTAAATCCATGGTGCCGGAGCTTTTGAGGTGGCCCATTAGGGCAGCACGGGTGGGAAGTGTCTTCCTATGAATGCACCGTAGACATTTCCTTCAATGCTGCTCTACTGACTCCCGCATTTTAGGCCAGAAGAATCGATCTCTCACTAATTCAAAGGTCTTGTCCACCCCCAGGTGTCCGTAATCAGCATGCAGGGATCGTAAGACAAGATGTTGCAGATGCTGGGGCAGGAACAATTGTTGTCGGTCAGGTTGATTGTGATATTGAACCACCCAATAGAGGAGGCCGTGATCCATTTCAAATTTATCCCATTCTCTCATGAGGAGGGCCACAGTATCAGTGGGAGCTTGTTTCACCATAGAGGGATCATTTTTGTGGAGAGCCTCTCGGACAGCGTTAGCCACTGGATCACTTCTCTGGGCTAGTACCAATTCTCTCCATGTGAAGATGACATTTTGATTGAGGCCCATGCCGTCGGGGTGGCAGTAGGCATCGGGAAGTGCCTGAGGTCAGCACCCTAAAGAAACGGCTACTTGCAACTCTGAGAACACCACTCTGTCATTTGCAATGGCCGCAGTGGAACACAAAGCTTGTATTCCTGGTCCAGGAATTTCTTCCCAGGGGCCATCATTGGATATCTCACCCAGTCCCGGTCTTCTACATAGGGCGTCTGCTCCTATGTTTAGGGGTCCAGGCTTATATTTCAGAGTGAACTGATAGTTGGATAGGGCGGCTAACCATCTATGACCTGTTTCAATAGAACCGATTGTTGTTGGTTCTGACTTCAAAAGAGACCCCATATAAATAGTTGTGCAGCTTTTCTACGACAGCCCATTTGAGGACAAGAAACTCCAACTTATGCACTGGGTAGTTCTTTTCACTAGGAGTCAAACTTCTACTTGCACATGCCACTGGCCGCAGTCCAGGTGGATACTTCTGGTGTAGTACTGCTCCCAATCCGTGGAAGCTGGCATCCACATGCAGGACGTAAGGCTTCTCTGGATCAGCATAGGCCAGAACAGGGGCATCCGTCAGACTCTTGTTCAGTCCTTTGAAGGCCTCTTCACAGGCCAATGTACACCGATCCCCGAAGGGTGTTCGTGGGGTGGTATTCTTCTGTTTGGGTTCCTCCGGATAAACCTTCAGCAAGTTATTCAGTACTTTGGCCTTACTAGAGTACTCTTCTACAAACCGACAGTAATATCCACAGAACCGTAGAAAGGACCTCAGCTAAATCACATTGTCGGGTCTCGGCCAATTCACCCCAGCTTTCACCTTGGCAGGGTCGGTAGCCACTCATCCGCGCACACTATATGGCCTACGTAGATGACGGAGGTTCTGCAGAAACGGCACTTATCCAAGGATAGCTTCAGGTCTTCTTTGCCTAATCTGTCCAACACTTTCATCAGCCGAGCCTCATGTTCTTCATGTGTCTTCCCAAATACGATTATGTCGTCCAGGTAGACCAAGCACTTATGAGGAATCATGTCTTCAATCATCTCTGAAATGTGGCCAGAGCACCGCAAGTATCTTGGGGCATTCGGGTAAACTGGTAGAACCCCAGTGGACAGAAAAACGCTGTCTTCTCTTGATCTTCACAGCTCATGTGGACCTGATAATACCCAGATCTAAGGTCCAGTACGCTGAACCACTAATTCCGGCCAGCGCGTTGAGGATCTCAATTATTCGTGGTAGCGTATACTGGTCAGGTATAGTACGTCTGTTCAATGTTCGATAATCCACGCACGCACAGGTAGACGGACCCATTCTTCTTCCATACCACCACAATCGGAGAGGCGTATGGGCTTCGAGATTCGGTCACTATACCGGCCGTCTCCATTTCATTCAAGACATTCCTCACATCCTCCACTTCTCGGGGAGCTATACGTCTGGACCTTTCCCGAAAGGGGATGTCATCATTCAGACGAATCATGTGCTGAGCGTTTCTGCTGCATCCCACGTCCATTGCTAGTGGAGAACACTTCTCGTCGTTCTCCCAACTGAGCACATAGCCCCGCCTTCCATTCTTCTGACAGTGGAGACTCCCCGAAGTCGAACTGTAGCTCTTCTGGCTCTTCTCGCACACTAGCCGCATTTACTGTCACTATGTTGTCCACGGGATCCACAGGATATATCCTGCCCAGCCTTTGTCCTACTTCAAAAGGTACCAGGTGCAAGGAAGTATTTTGAATAGTCACCGTAATTCTCTTGGGGATGTCTGACGTCCACTCACGTACTTCGGGTATCATTCTGTATCCCCAATGAAGCTCAGACTCGGAGAGGGTCTCTAGCGAAAAGTATCTATCAGCTTTATTGCGACCGCAATACTTGACCATCGCCGTCATGTGTCTCACTCCCCCTAGTGGAATCTCTACTAACCCTCGTTCTTGGTTAAAGATTTCACCATACTCTTCTTGGGACGCTACCTTATAGCATTCATCCCTTAGGCAGGGATATATCTTCAGGGATGACAAAGGTAGCTCACCTGCTTCGTGAAGATAAGAGTGAATCACAGATCTCACTATGTCCGCGTTCGTGCCCAATATGATGGGTGCGCTGGGATGTTCTCGTGCCTCGGGGCAGACCAGGGCTTCCACCACCATGGGGTGTGACCAGTTAGTGTTCAACTGCAGGATGTCCACCTTAACCACCACTATCCGATCGATGTGGTAACTCAGACCCTACAACTTCATTTTTTCTGCCGCCTGCAAGGGAAGATGACTGAGGTGTTGGTCATAAAATGGTTGGTAGATGATAGTCACCTGAGACCCGGTGTCCAGTAGCGCTGAGGAATAGACTCTTTCCACAACGACTCTTATGAAAGCGGTGGGTCCTACCCAGCTTTAGGCATCTCTAAGTGGTGTATCTTCCGTGATGACCGCTGATTCTCCTCCACCCTCCTCGGGTAAGTCCGGGAAAGTGAGTGTTTGTTGTGCTTGGACCGTGAGGGACTTGGCACTTGTGGGGGATTTTTGGCGTTTCGGACAATCCCTAGCTATATGGCTCACTTGGCCACAGTGGTAGCAATGCTGTTTGCTGTATTGTCTTGGGCTGCTGGGTGACCGAGGCGTTGGCCTAGGACTCCTAGCTGAAGGAGCTTCTTTTGCCATAGTAGCCCCTGTGGCTTATTGGCTGGTTACCTCGTTGGCCTCTTCCTTACGAGAGCCTATGGTCTTCTTGGGGGTATGTAACCTAGTGTAGGCTTCATGAATTTTCACTTCATCCAGTAGATCTGCTAACGTAGGGGGTTCTACTTTCAACAGAGAGCGTCTAATCATGACTACGATATGATGGGTGGGTATGGCTCCCCGCAGAAATTGAGTGAGTCGATACTCATTCACTGCTGAGGCATTAATGACCTGACGGGAACGTAGATCACACAAGACCAAATGGATTCACTGTATAAAATCGGATAGGTCTTCTCCCTCTTTTTTCTGGAGGTTGTAGTATTTAGTCCATTGCTCACTCACATCGTCTTCCTTTCCGTAGGCCCGGATAAGGGAATCCATCATCTGTTGAGCCGTAACCTTCCCATGCTTGTCCTTGTACATCTTTATAGTGGTGGAAGCAGGAGGTCTTAGATATTCCATTATTCTCTGTTTCTTTACAGAATCGGGACAGGTCCATTCTTCCAGAACCTGTGAATTATATTCTTTCCAGACTTCGAACGCTTCCTCGCTAGTAGGAGTAGGCTTGACCCCTGAAAAGATCTTTTGTTTGCGATACGGCTGTGGGGGGGGGGGGGGATTATGGCTTGGACCCACCCAATTGCAGTATGGCCTTAGCTAGCAGTTGTATATCTTCCATTCTGTTGGAACAGGAGATATCTACGCTTAACGGTGGGTTGGAACATTCTAAGGCACTAAAGTCATCCCATAGAGACTCTCAGGAGGGGAGAGAGACAGTCTCGTAGTGACCTTTGTTAAGTCAGTGTGAGACCTGCTGGGCTCTATTTTTACAGGCATTTCTGGGTAGATAATGGGACAATGGGAACCTTTAGCTTCCTGAACCCATAAACTGGACGCCCCTTCTTCCTTTATGTCTCGCCCTACACTCACTAACATGGAGCACACACTCCATCACCGTCTGTGCAGCGATCCCGGACTTTTACGTCGCCCTGTATGTGGATATGCTGTCTTAGGGCATTGCGGATCTCATAAGAGAGGGCATCAACGGGTACTTGTCCCACAGTGAGTGCTCGGAGAGGCGGCACTTGCATCGCCAAGGCCCAGTCATACACCTCCTGGCGCGAAGGTGAGGATACTATTGAGTAGGACATAATTTATACTGATTCGGGCACCCCAGGTCTGAATCTCAGCAGCGCCTCCAAATGTAGCCCTGTTTCCCCCAGAACACAGGAAGCTACCAGTGCTGCTATTATACCTGTTGGCTCCTGGAGCCTGAGCCTCTGCCACGGAGAGCCTGGGGTATATACTTACTATGGTGCAGCGCCTCCACTTGTGAGGGATCCCAGCCGAGTGGAAGCAGCCTCTCACAGGGCACAATAAATGGAACATACACACAGTGATAAAAATAGAATAACCTTTACTGTAATGATATAGAATATGAATAGTATGACTCTCCCTCTGATAACTGTAGTAGTTATGTCCAAAACTACCCCACGCCTCGCAGGGCCTTTCTCCCCAGCAGTAATTACCAGCACCGTGTGACCCACACTGTGTCCACATTGATGCGTTGTCCCTTGGTCACTTAACCCAACAGTGTCCCTAAAGAACCCACCCTTACAGGCGTGATCAGCGCCTGTGTTGTACCGGTATGCTGGTGCACTTTACAGACTGTACCTGCCGGGAGCTCCAGCACCCGGTCTGCAGAGACTTCAAAAAGGATCCGCCGATCCACGCTCATCCACAACGTCGTCAGGGGTGATCCTACCGGGTAATGTCTCTCTCTCTCTGGTGAGACCTTGTTCCAGACCTCTCCTCAGGGATTGCAGCATCCGCTGTGTCCCTTACTATCCTGCAGTGCTAAGGGGATCCGTTACCTATCTAGGGCATGGCCCTGAAGAAACCACAATCTCGTACAATGACTTAGGGCCTATCTGGGGCCTAGGGGGTATGCTGGCTTAGTGCAGAGGCTACTTGTCTCTCTGCACGGACCCTCTGTCCCGTATCCCTGCATGTGTAAAGAGAATAGTCCAGGCACACGGTCTTATCACAAAGTAGAAAATGTAATCCAGCATAAATCCAACGTTTTGGCTGCACACAGGCAGCCTTTGTCAAGGTGAGAGCTGACGGACCCTCTGTCCCCTATCCCTGCCTGTCACACTCTGACTAGCGTGGTCTCAGTGACTCATATTCCTATCCTGTCTGCAGAGATATCTCCAGTCCTATTGGCTACTGAGCAGCAGGTGACCGCCCCCGAGGCTCATGGGACCTGTAGTTCCCACTCCAGAGCCTGTTCCTATTGGCTGCTGCTTTGCGTGCTTGAGCGACACATTAATGGGCGCCGTGCTAGTCGCATCCACTTCGCATGCGCGAACTACACAATGGCGGCGCCCTGAGCGCTCGGGCCGCCACAGAGCCTCCCAAGCACCGGAGCGCTCCCTGCACACTGCCCCCACCCTCCGGAGCAACCAGCTGTCCGTCGCCAACCCCAGCGACACCCGCACCCTCCGGACACATACACCCACACCCGCGTAGGTAAGGGGGTCACTGGAGTCCAAGGGGTCTGGGGCTACATTATTATTGAAGTATTTAAACTTTATACTTATTACTTTATATGTTTTGTCAATTGGATGTAGCATTGGGCACCCCTGTCTTTTGTTTGTATACATTGGACACGCTCAGTAGCACTCTTATTGACATAAATATATATATATATATAATGTGATGGGTGTTGGAGTTAGAGCGTGCTGGGAATGTGTGTGTTCATTTAGTTCCTGACTGGTAACAGTTGCTTGGAGGTAAGTAGCCCCTCCCCCCAGAGCTCACGCCTCCCCACCTTTTTAACTTGAGAGGTTCTAGCATTTTGCTGAATGGACAGGACTCACTGTGGTTGTTTCCCCTCATACAGAGGTAAAAGGAAGGGTTCACAGTTTGAGTTAGGACCTGCATACATTTTGGTTATACCTTGACGTGGTATGCAGGCTTAGAACGCTTTGGCCAAAGGGTTTAACTAAATAACCAAGTAAATATTATTAAATTATTTCAACTTTATACTTATTACTTTATATGTTTTGTCAATTGGATGTGCCATTGGGCACCCCTGTATTTTGTTTGTATACATTGGCCGCGCTCAGTTACACTCTTATTGACATAAATATATACCGTATATATAATGTGGTGGGTGTTGGAGTTAGAGCGTGCTGGGAATGTGTGTGTTAATGTAAAATAATAAGTCATGTTTTTATGGGGGGGCACAGGGGGTGGGTGGAGTATGGTTTAATAAATATGGTAATGTTTATTGTGGGGCCTAGGATGTGGGTAGTGGGGCTGTTCTCTGTAGTGTTTTTATTGTGGGTTGCAGGGGTGGGTGAAGGGGGTATTGTCCCCAAGGGAGAGTGGTTAGGCCTCTCGGGTTGGTAGTGGGGGAGGGTGGTTAGGCCTCCCGGGTGGGTAGTGGGGGAGGGTGGTTAGGCCTCCCGGGTGGGTAGTTGGGGAGGGTGGGGTAACCTCTTAATTACTATAGCGGTTACTAACCGCTAAGGTGATTAAGGGGTTAGGGGACATTAGATTGTCTCTTTTTATTTTTCTGTATTGTTTGCAGCACCGGAGGGCATAAACGTGATGAGGATGAGGACGGCCTTCATCGTGGCAGCCAGGCAGGGGTGAGTTCAAGATGTATTTATTTTATTGCTGCACTTAACCAGATCCCTGCTGGATTTTAGAGAGAGTTTTTTCAACAGGGATAAGTCCCTGTTACATACCTCCCCTGTTTGTGGGAAGCTCGGGCTGACCACTCTCACTCGAGATATCTCTGCGGCTCGAATGAGAGTGGATGGAGGAAGATAAAACTCAGTCTCACAGAAATTGTAAATAGGTATATGTTAACCACTCAAAGCTCCAAAATTACCCTCAGGATTATGTATGTTAGAATTGCCAACGTTCCACTGTAGGCTGTTGGTAAAACATAGTAATTGCTGGGTATATTCTACAGGAAACAGGCAGGCATACTTGAAATCCGCCATACTCACGATGGCTGCATCGAGGTGATCAGAGTCCAAAGATGATCCCACAGGGTATATGATGAGCAGCTGGTTTGGGGTATCTGCACTACAGGATAAATGAATTACCTCCATAGCCCCCAAGCCACATTGAAGCTCTACCTCCGTGTTTGTGTGATAGTGGCTCAGCGTATAGTTGCTTCTAATGCCGTCTCCTCTGGAACTGGGGGTGCGTGTCCTGTGTAGCGGGGCTTGCCAGCTTGTAGAGCATCACTCCAATCATGAAAAGTACAGAGAATGACCAAAGATTGGTTGAGCAGCAACCCAGTGGAAAAGTACACTCAACTCATCGGGTATTTACAAAAATAAAAAAGATTTATTGGGTCACATATTTTTAAAAAAAAACATACTAGGGACAGAACAGGGAAAACTCTCCTCCCACACGTTTCACGGTAAGAGCGCTTTCTCAAGGAGTCTACAGGAGCATGTACAAAGCTAAGTTATATAGCCCCTCCTTCTAACTCAGAACATCTGAGTTTAATTGATTTTAATCAACAGCTAAGACATTGTTCAATATGGCAAAGGCTCTCTCAAGATGTGAACACAGATTATATAACTTGTATCAGATAATGTATACATAAACTGTTACAAATTGCCCAAAGTGTATTTCGAAAGTGCTAGCAGATATCTAAGACACTGAAACCCACTCGTTGTCATCATGTTATATTGTGTTTGACAGTTATATAAACCGCTTGTGGAAAAAATAATAAACTTAGTAATATTCTAATGAATTACAGGCAAGGCCATTTAAGTTATCTAGAAAACCTTTGCCCAAATAATTATGCCTGGATAATTCATAAAAAGATATTCCATAGCATGAATAGTGAATTGCTTGATTTTACTGCAGCAATAATGACAACCAAAATCTGAGATGGAGATAGCTCGATCACATCCCAATTATTTGTCATGATCCATCATAGATCATGGAAATGAAACAAGCAATGGATGATAGTGTCAAGGAACTGCAATGTGCCTCACATCATGAAAGTCAATGCCATAATATAGCTCCTAAAGGTACAGTCACATTAAAATCAATAACATCATGAATACAAAAAAGAACATATGCAAAGACACCTATGTCTATACAACTGACAGAAACATCTCAATTCCAAGCAATATCAATGATGATGTCAACTAACAGGATTTGTTAAAGTCTAGTAGATATATACACAAACCAAATCATCTTTGATCTCAGGTATATTGAGCTTATATATCAAAGAGCATATGGATTGCAAATTTAAACACTCTTGTTAGATAATTCAAAATATCATTTCCCATTGCAGTACCATCGTGAGTGTAGCAAATATCAAGTATACCAGCCTCTTTCCTGTAGAATATACCCAGCATTTACTATGTTTTACCAACAGCCAACAGTGGAACGTTGGCAATTCTAACATACACAATCCTGAGGGTAGTCGTGGAGCTTTTCTCACTGTTATTTCTTTTGACTGACAAGGTCCATCCACTTTATCTATTTGGGCCTTTTTTAGCACATGACTGAATCTCTTTGCTTGGCATTTTTTGTATATCTCCTATGGCACAATTTTTCTATTCAAGATAGATACAGCAACAGACGCTTTGTTAAACAATACATCTAAAACAGAGACTCGTTTTGTATTCTGAAGCTAGCGTCACATGAGAAGTGTGAATTGCCCCAGATAGCTTAACTCAGCCCCTTTCCAAATCATGCCAAGTCCTATAATATTTCCTTCACTTTATTGGAAAAGCAGCAGTAAATACAGGCTCTTGTGGATGGTGTGTAGTTGTGAGTTTGTAGTTAAGGGCAGGTAGAAAGAGATGGCCTTGCCATGGGAGTGTAACAGAGATGGGTGCTGTACTCACTGTGTCCTGGGTGGATAAGGAAGTGAGGAGCAAAGGTCACATTAGAAGTGAGATGTGACAAACTACTGTCAGCAAAGACAGGGGGGAGGGCAGAATAGCCCATTCTGAGAAGAATCTCAGAGGTTGCTATAGCAATCCACTAATTAAGGCTGTGTAAACAACATGTAACTATAATGTTGCCTTTTCACATGCAGCTAGCTCCTGGGACAGGGAAAATGACAGACAGCTAAATTTAGGGAGACAAGAATCCTATGAGCTGCAAAGGGAGGCAGAGAAATATGAAATCATGTTCCATGACATTTTGCATTCAATTGTTTTGACTGCTGCTAGAAATAAGAAAGCTAACTCAGTCTTTGATAAAGATCATGATATTTTCTGTGAGGATTCTCAAGATCTTAAGAAGTATTTTTTGCGGCTAGAAAAATTAATATCGCAAGATCTAAAGATATGATGGGAAATTACAACCCTAGAGAATTACCAACAAACTAGAAGGATTCCTAGGGGATTAAGAATGACTGAAGCCCCAACCATCAGCTTCAAAGATAAGGAATTTGAGAAACAGTGGAATCTCATTGTAGACCACTGTTCATTTAAGCTCATTGATTTAATTATACAACATAGAATCAAAGAGAAAAAATTAGCCGAAAAAGAGGTTAAGGAGCTACAAGCAAAATTAGAAGAATTCACACATATTGATCAATTGAAGGAATTATTAGATGATAAGCTGGCAGCTAATATCAATAAATTGGAGCGCAACATAATGCTAATGAAGCAAAACAAATATGACAGGGACAGACTTGATTATGAACGTAATCAAGTCTACATCTGGCATAAACCACAACCCATCAAAAAATTATCTCAAAACAGTTCTAAAAAGACAAAAAATCAAAACACAAACAAATCGGTAAAATCTATTCTCATAAAGACACATAAATCAAAGAATCAATCTGGTAGATGAGCTGAATCAGAGACTACAGATAATGATTCCATGACACTGGGTGTCTCTGTTTCTGAACGCGATTCCATGGCATCGTCAGCTGATGAGTGACTTTCTTCTGGTATGAGTGAAAATGGCTCCTCCAGACGGTATACTTTCATCAAAAAATGAAATAGACACAGATCCAAAGTAAAATTCGGGGGACAATCCACCCAAGAAAAGGAAATATTAAATATTGAGAATACAAATGTGATTAACATTCCACAATTTCAGCTTTCACAAGCAGAATTACAAGTGCTTGATTTAGGTCTTACGTTTGCGCCTGATAAGAACTTTAATTTGTTTACTACCCCAGTGGACCTATATAAATTTATTAGAAAACTGTCATTAAAAAGATTCTTCAATGGAAAAAGAATGATGAATGAGATGCCTACTCATGAAAATCACGATTCAACACCTCATATAAAGGAAAATACAATACCAATTTTTGATATTAGGGAACAACTGACTTTTCATGATTATTGTTTTTTTTCAAGACATGAGAGATTTAGCTGAAGTACATGCTGAACCTGTGGATCAATTAAACTCTTATTTTTTAGGTCAGAATCCAGCAGGCTTCAAAGGTGGTGCAATTGATCTTTTCAAACAGGCTGTAGAAAGAGATCTACTACTTCTGTCCAAGGGCACCCAATTTACTTAATCTGTTAAACATATGTACAATCTAAGTCCTGAATTTCGAGAGGCAATTACTGCGCTCAAGGAGAATGACAAAATTGTGGTTAAAAGTGCCAAGGGCGGAGCGGTTGTTGTCTTGGATCGTACATATTATTACACAGAAGTCCACAGACAACTCAGTGATCAAGTCTTTTATGCTTCACTTGATTCAAACCCTACAAACAATTTCTTATTAGAGTTATTTCAATTGTTAGATGAAGGCAGGGACCTACAAGTTCTCTCCACTAAGGAATTTGACTATTTCTACTTTTCATATCCTATTATTCCCATTTTCCATCACTTCCCCAATATACACAAGTCCCTCCTTTCATCCCCTGTGAGTCCTATTGTTTCTAGTATAGGGTCACTTGGTGAACACTTGTCTATTTATACAATTGTTTTATACAATTAGCCACACCGAGTAGGACTCCTTTTGACATATATATATATATATATTTTTATATATATATATATATATATATATATATATATAAATATATATATATATATATTGTGGTAATTTGGGGGGTTTCTGAGAGCTTGCTAGGTATCTATGTGTTTGTTTACTTTGTCCAGCTGGTCTCAGCTGTTTTGGAGGTTAGTGGCTCCTCCCACCCAGGGTTTAAAGCTCGCCCCTTCCCACTGTCCAAGTAAGCAGGTTTTCTTTTCATGCAGTTGGTTGTGACAGATTCAATGCCAGGACCATCCTTCCCCTAATTATAGAGGTAAATAAGTGTAACGGGTGTTCCACCCCACCCAATCGCATATATATATATATATATATATATATATATATATGAATGTAAGGGGGAACCTATATGTTACCAGGTGTGGTGCATTATACCTGTCAGGCTCACAGGAGGTCTGAGCCTCCGCCAGTGAGAGCCTGGGGTGAATCCTCTGGATCGTTCTTGGTTTCAGCGCCTCCACCTGTGTAGGGTTCTAGGGATATATAGAAGTTTGTCTACACAGGACCCACATATACAATAACCACGTACTCAGGAATATATATATAACCAGTTTACTGTAACGCAGAATATATATATGCAGGCAATAACACACTCTTATAACGTACACTAATAACACTCCGCCTCTAGGGGTTATCTCCCCCAGGTAACTCAGTCCTCTCAGTGTCTCTTACTCCACTAGAAGTATACCCGCCCACCACCGTGTATCCCCACACCGTGTCCACAGCCTACCCCCTTTTGTCCCGTGGTCAGCGCTGCCACTATGTGAATAGGTAATGTGAGAATGGTATATGTTGGTGCACTTATGAAGGTACCTGCCGAGCGCTCCTGCACTCGGGCCAGCAAACAACTTCGCAAAGGATCAGTCGCTTGATGATTCTTTCTGATCCCGGATCTCCTCGCATGGGGTCCGCCAGGGGCGATCCCACCCTGGAGATAGTCTCTGTCTCGGGGTGTAGGCCTGAGCCCAAGCCTCTGTTAGGGAGCGCAGCGTCCGCTGTGTCCCTATCTATCACTAACACTAATGGGATAGTCCCTAACTTAGGGCCAGTCCCTAAGCACCACAAGCTGGGGGAGTTCAGGACCTATCTGGGGCCTAGGGGTGTTCTGGCCTATTGCAGTGGGTCACTGACCCCTGCATTCACCTCCTTGCCCTAGCTCTCCCGGTCCTGCACTGACTAGCGTGGCCCAGCGCGCGAAAAGTAGCAATTCCCTGCAAGCAGGGAGCTCCTGCAGCCCTATTGGCTCCCTGGCGTCACATGGGGTCCCCTAAGGCTCATGGGATCTGTAGACCCTGGCTAATACCTTCCCTGGTAGGCTAGGGCTTCGCACGCTTATCCTGCGCATGCGTGAACTCTGCCGGGCTGCCGGGACTTACTGCGCATGCGCAATCTATCACGAGATGGCGGCGCCCTGCTCGGGAGCCGCCGGGGACCGCCGGAACGCTAACCCGCTCCCTGCACTGGCCCCCACCCTCCAGAAATGCCGGCGGGTCTATCGAGTGACCCCCGGCAGCAGAGAAAACAAGGGGGAAGGTCGCGGGGCAGCAACACGCAGAGGGGACCTGGATACATCCTCCCCCTGGTAAAAAGCCCAACGTCCTCGCTTGGGACACAACTCAATATAACTATGTAAAGAAGTTATATAATGAAAATGGCACCACATCGTTATATAATAAAAATGCAACAACCAAACGTGATCTTACACTTATCAGCTTTAAATCAGATTGTACATTTCACTGAACATCACAATGACAGACTGCACTCTGCTGCGAGCCCACTGCTGAGCCTCATAATGGGGTGCCCCAATTTGATCATAGGTTACCCGATTTGGAGGGTACCTGACTCTTTGGCTCCTACGGAGCTGTTCTTCAGCAACTCCCTCTGGGGCGTAACAAGCACCGTCCTGAGGCTCAGCCTCTTCCCTTGAGGGGAGAAATGTCTCTGAACAGTCTCTGTTAGGCACAAAGCACGGGCTCTGTGGATCCAAAGGCTGGCCTGTTGGTGCCACCTTAGTAGGCGTTGACCTACGAGGCCCTTTACCCGTAGCTCCTCCGGGAGATGCCCCATCCGCAGGGTATCCCTTTGAGAGGGTCCTTCCATAGGGTCTTCAGGCGTTTCAGAGGGGGTCTCGTTATGGACAGTCTCTTGACTCATCTCTGGTACGTCGGACGCACCGTTGAGCGGTGTGGCCAGCATCTCTGCGTCCTCCTCTCCCACTTGTGGGATGGGAAGAAGATGATTTCGGTGCCATACCTTTACCCGGCCTTCAGTGTCTTTGATGCGATAGACCGGGAGGCCAGGCATCTGAGACTCTATTTCATACACCCCATCTCTCCATCGGTCAGCTAACTTGTGTTTACCCGGGACTCCCACATTTCTAAGCAACACAGCGTCCCCAGGACGGAGTTCCCGATATTTGACCTTATGGTCGTATCGTCTTTTATTTCCAGCGTTCAACTTAGCTGTAGCCTTCTCAGCTTGTTGATAGGCCTGCTGTAAACTGTCTTTAAGTCTTTGCACGTATCTGAAATGGGTAGCATTGTGTATCCCATCCGTCGAGACTCTAAGACGTACGTCCACTGGCAGTCTCGCTTCTCGCCCAAACATGAGGAAGTATGGGGAGAATTCTGTTGACTCGTGCCTGGTGCAATTGTACGCATGTACCAGGGCCTCCACGTGTCGACTCCATTCAGTTTTCTGAGCACTCTGTAGTGTTCCGAGCATGTCCAGTAAGGTTCGATTAAAGCACTCGGGCAGTGCATCTCCTTCGGGGTGATACGGGGTCGTTCGTGACTTAGTGATGTTCAGCATTTTGAGTAGTTCTCTGATCAAAGTGCTCTCAAAGTCCTGCCCTTGGTCGTAGTGAAGGCGGTTGGGGAGACCATAGTGCACGAAGTACTTCTCCCATAATATTTTTGCAACTGTGATGGCTTTCTGATCTTTCGTGGGGAAGGCCTGGGCATACCGGTTGTAATGGTCAGTGATGACCAACACGTTGCATATTCCCCAGCTATCAGGCTCAATGCACAGAAAGTCCATACACACAAGGTCCATGGGGCCAGAACTCTTTAGATGGCCCATGGGGGCTGCTCGGGTAGGCAGGGTCTTGCGCTGTATACACCTGGTACAGCGGCGATAGTGACGTTCAACGGCCTCTTGCATCTTGGGCCAGAAAAAGCGATCTCTGACCAACCCAAAGGTCTTTTCTATCCCAAGATGTCCATGATCATCATGTAGGGACCTCAACACCAGGCATTGTAAGTTCTTAGGGAGAACTAGTTGTCGCCTATCCGGGTGGTTGTGGTACTGCACCACCCGATAGAAGCAATTGTCTGTTTCGAATTTGTCCCATTCCCGCATGAGCAAAGCCACTAAGTCATTCGGAGCACGCTTCAGAAGGGCTGGATTCTTCCTTGCAACGGCTTGTCGGATGATACTGACAACAGGATCTCGTATTTGGTAGTATACCAGATCTTTCCACCGTAACACCTTGTCATGCGTGATGTGCATCCCTTTTGGGTCACAGTAGGTGGCTGGGACAGCCTGCGACCGGCATCCCAATGAATCGGCCACTCTCAATTCTGAAAAGGCCACTTGGTCGTTGACGATGGCGGCCATGCTACACATAGCTCGCAATCCGGGTCCTGGGAATTCCTCCCATTCACCATCATCTGGAATAGCACTTAACCCGGGTCGTCTGGATAGAGCGTCAGCCCCTATATTCAAAGGTCCTGGCTTATACTTCATGGAGAAACTGTAGTTGCTTAGGGCAGCCAGCCAGCGGTGTCCGGCAGCGTCCAATTTGGCCGAGGTATTGACGTATGTGAGGGGATTGTTATCCGTCCTTACTTCGAAGGCAACACCGTACAGGTAATCATGGAGCTTCTCGGTGATAGCCCACTTGAGAGCCAGAAACTCCAACTTGTGGACGGGGTACCTCTGTTCACTGGGGGTCAGACTGCGACTGATGTAGGCAACAGGCTGAAGGCCCTCGGGGTGCTTCTGGTGCAGGACGGCGCCCAGTCCATTGAGACTGGCATCCACATGCAGAACATATGGCTGTTCGGAATCAGCATACGCAAGCACCGGCGCTTCGGTCAGACATTTCTTCAAGTTCGAGAAGGCCTGTTCACACTCAGACGTCCATTTATCACCAAACGGTTGGCGAGCAGATACAACCTTCCTCCCGGTTTCCTTGGGGTATATCTTCAACAGATTGTTCAGGTGTTTCGCCCTACTAGAGTACCCTTCCACGAAACGACGGGAGTACCCACAGAATCCCAGGAAGGATCGCAGCTCCGTGACATTCTCGGGACGAGGCCAGTTCACGACTGCTTCTACCTTGGCGGGGTCGGTGGCGATCCCTTGGGCGGACACTATGTGTCCCACGTAGGTCACGGAGGTATGGCAAAACCGGCACTTGTCTAGGGACAATTTCAACCCTTCGTTCCCCCAGACGGTCTATCACTTTAAGCAACCGTTCTTCGTGCTCCTCTAGAGTTCTTCCGAAGACAATGATGTCATCCAGGTATACAAGACACTCCCGCGGTCTCATGTCTCCGATAGTCTTCTCCATCAGCCGTTGAAAGGTAGCGGGCGCCCCACATATACCTTGGGGCATACGTGTAAATTGGTAGAATCCCAAGGGGCAGACGAAAGCTGTTTTCTCCTGATCTTCCGCATTCATAGGCACCTGATAGTACCCGGATCGGAGGTTGAGCACGCTAAACCAGTGACTTCCATTCAGCGCATTCAGGATCTCTTCAATGCGCGGAAGGTTGTACTGATCAGGTATCGTACGATTGTTCAGAGTTCGATAGTCGACACACAGTCGTACGGACCCGTTCTTTTTCCGCACCACCACTATGGGAGACGCGTAGGGTCCCCGAGACGCCATCACAATCCCAGCGGTTTCCATGTCTTGTATGGCGTTCCTCACATCGTCCACATCCCGCGGGGCGATGCGACGAGAACGTTCCCGGAACGGAGTGGCATCACTCAGTCGAATGGTATGTTGGGCACTGCGACTGCACCCCACATCCATCTCACTCGTGGAGAACACATGTTGTCGTTGAAGCAGCTGGGTGGTCAGCCGTTCTTTCCACTTGGTGGAAAGCGTCGACTCGCCGAAGTTGAAGTCCAGATCGACTAACCGCTCATCCATGGCCGCCGCCTTCACCTGAGGCGTGTTTTCTACCGGGCTGACCAGATATATCCATCCCAACTTCTGATCGGCATCAAATTCCATCGGAAAGGGGGAGAGATTCTGCACATACACGTGGGTTCGTAGAGGGATCTTAGCCATCCATTCCCTCACTTCAGGTAGTACCCTATACCCTCTCTGAACCTCTTCTTCTTCAGGCGTACTCTCCAGCGAGAACAGCTGGTCGCTCTCATCTCGTTCGGAATAACAACACCAGACGGCCATCTTTTGCACTCCCCCTGGTAATATGGTCGTCAGTCCGCGTTGACGGTTGTAGAGATCCCCGTGGCGCTCCAGGGCATATACCCATTTGCACTCTTCTCGTAGGACCGGATCTAGGAGAGAAGTTGCTAGCGGCAACTCGTTAGTCTCTTTCAGATACGCTCGGATCACCGCTTGTACTATATCAGCGTTGGTGCCCAAGATGATTGGGTACTTGTACTGGTCCTGAGGCTCCGGGCATACTAGGGCCGCTACATGCATGGGGTGTCTCTTGCCGGTGTTCAGCTGGGGTATTTCTATTTCAACCCTTACAATCCCATCAATGGGGTAGTCTTCATTGCTTAACCCCCGTACTTTAACATGATTGGCCGCTCTCAGGGGGCAGTGTCTGAGGTGCTGGTCATAGAATGGGCGGTATATGATGGTCACTTGTGATCTCGTGTCCAGTAGGGCCGACGCATAGATCCCTTCCAGTAACACCCGTACGATAGCCGTGGGACCTACTTGGCTAAGAGCTTCCCGGGAGGAGGCATCCTCCCTGGGGCTGGCGTCAGCAGGGACATCGGTGGCTCCCAAAGGGGTTTCCGGGCCCGACTCGGCAGTTTGTACAAGGCATACCATTGATCGGGCTGGGTTTCTTCTGTCTGGCGGTTTTTCATCTGGAGAGTCCTCCCTCTCCGGACAGTTGTAAGAGACGTGGCCCTTCTTCCCGCAGTTGTAGCAAACTACTTTGCGACGCTCAGGACGCCCCTTGCACGCGGATGATGACCTCTCAGGAACACGACTTTCCCTGGCAGGCGGCTTGTGAGTCACTTCTTCCTCTGGGGCAGAAGATTTCTTACCCTTCGGGGCAGCGGGAACCACGGGGTCACCCTTGATGGTAGCTTTGGGTTTCTTTGGTTCATGGAAATGTCGCTGCACTTCATGTTCTCTGATGTACTCCATTAATTCCCCATACTTGGGGGGTATTACAGCGGTCGGTGCAGCCCGCATCATTAAAGCTATGTTGTGATCAGGTAGCGACCCCTTGAGTAACTGTTTGAGTCGGTATCGGTCCGCTTCGGCCGCGGAAATGATATGTTTGTCCAGAAGAGTCCCCAGGGACAGCTGTAGATCGCAAACGAAGGCAGATAAATCTTGTCCTTCCTTTTGGAGAAGAGCTTTGAACTTTTCTGGCAAAGGACTGAACTGGCATTTCCACTAGTTCCTGTGCAGTAACTTCTCCTTCCACGTGTCGGTGCGTCCGTACCAGCCGAGCGGCGGGGCCTCAGAGGCACTCGACCAGCCTCTGTCTTTTGCTGGCTTCAGCACATGACCACTCCGCTATGGCTGGGAGCGTATGGTCCCTCCAGGCCTCAATCCCCTCTTCCCCCGCAGGAGTCAGCAGAATCCCGGAAAAAGCCTTAAGTTTCCGATAGTGCTGGGCTTGGGTCGAAATGGTGACAGCTTCTACTAGTTGGGAAGCGATCAGACTCAAGGAAGGGTCACCACTACTGGGTCCAGCTTCTACCCTAGGCATGTTTGGGGGCCCGGCGGGCCATCTATAAGGAGTGGGCGATGAGGGTGGACTTCTCGCCCAGCTGCTGGCTCCCCCGACACCGCTCGGGGTGAAGGAGACCTTGGGGGGGCAGTCCCGTGAGGAGTACTGGTGGCCCAGTGGCACGCGCTTGGTCCCGTAGGTGCGGGCGCGTCGTCAGGAGCCTGGGTGTCGGGATAGATCATGATACAGTCCTCTGCAGAAGGCTCGGGTAGGTTCAATACATGAGGGACAGTCTTTGAACATATGACATGGGTGGTGGCCATAAGGTAGGTGGTTTTCCGGCCACCGACCTCCAGTTTAAAGTCTATCAGCAGGGCAGTGGCCAGTCCTGGGCAGTCCCGTACTTGGGTGCGTACGATGTAACAGTCCGTGTCAGTGGATACTCCCGCCACTGCAACCACTCGCCTTGGTGACACGCAGCGCGCTAAGGCCCAGTCATGGACGTCTTGCTTTGACGGCACGGACATGATGGTGGTTGACTCGGACTACAATAAAAAAACATAGGGCACCCCAGGTAGACTCTCAGCAGCGCCTCCAAATGTAACGGGTGTTCCACCCCACCCAATCGCATATATATATATATATATATATATATATATATATATATATATATATGAATGTAAGGGGGAACCTATATGTTACCAGGTGTGGTGCGTTATACCTGTCAGGCTCACAGGAGGTCTGAGCCTACGCCAGTGAGAGCCTGGGGTGAATCCTCTGGATCGTTCTTGGTTTCAGCGCCTCCACCTGTGTAGGGTTCTAGGGATATATAGAAGTTTAGAACACACAATAGATGCCGCAATCAAATCACCCTTATGTGATCAAATAATCAGTTAACCAGAGGTCAAGGTAAAAGGTAACCCTCTGGTGGTGCTACCGACCCAAAGGAATAATATGACTAAAAAGGAGGGAGAGTAGGGTCAAAAAGGTGCACTCAAATGCTGAATTATGAAAAATAGAAATGGACTTTATTAACAAAGAGTATAAAAAACACAAAAGACAGACCCACACAAATCACATGTCAGATCGCTATGCGACACAACGTAAAAACATCAAAGAGGTACAATTGGTCTGATAAGAGCCAAAGCAGGGTAACAATATATCATTACAAATATAACATAACAGAACTAGGGGAAAAATATTTCTCCCCAAGTAATGTTTACTGAGATCGGCCGATCCAGAACAAGAGTAGCAATGAATATAAATGGTAAGTAGATACAGACCACAAGAAAAAGATTGGATATATATTGTAGTAAATATACATAAACCTCTTAATGATGATGAGAGATAGTTAGGCACATAGCTAGAAATACATAAAGTTGTGACCCTTGAATGTGCTGTAAATCAGCTGAATAAAGTGATGCCCAAATTGAGCTGCACATGTAAGATAAGTAGCAGCAGTGGTAGATCTATAAAGTGCACTGGTAGCGCTCATATAAAGTCCCCTGAGATACAGAGCTCAAAAATAATGAGCAGTGGTGGTGTGTGAATAACACAGGGACATAGAGCACTGCTGTGTGTGGTGTGCACAAAGCACTGAGGAAATCCAGTGATAAATACCAGCGTTACTCAGTCAGGCAGCAGGAGAATCAGATGATAAAGACCAAAGTCTTGCAGTGGGACATCAGCAGTAAAACGGAGGAAAGTCTCACGCAGTATGGTAAGGCACACGGGTCACAGGATGGAGGGGTGCTGTCACAGCTCTGCTCCTACGGCCGTTTCGCCAAAAAGGCTTCTTCCGGGAGCATACAGTGTCAGCATAAACATGCTTTTTTTTTTTTTTTTTTTTTTTTTTATGCTGACACTGTATGCTCCCGGAAGAAGCCATTCTTGTTCTGGATCGGCCGATCTCAGTAAACATTACTTGGGGAGAAATATTTTTCCCCTAGTTCTGTTATGTTATATTTGTAATGATATATTGTTACCCTGCTTTGGCTCTTATCAGACCAATTGTACCTCTTTGATGTTTTTACGTTGTGTCGCATAGCGATCTGACATGTGATTTGTGTGGGTCTGTCTTTTGTGTTTTTTATACTCTTTGTTAATAAAGTCCATTTCTATTTTTCATAATTCAGCATTTGAGTGCACCTTTTTGACCCTACTCTCCCTCCTTTTTAGTCATATATAGAAGTTTGTCTACACAGGACCCACATATACAATAACCATGTACTCAGGAATATATATATAACCAGTTTACTGTAACGCAGAATATATATATATATGCAGGCAATAACACACTCTTATAACGTACACTACTAACACTCCCCCCCTAGGGGTTATCTCCCCCAGGTAACTCAGTCCTCTCAGTTTCTCTTACTCCACTAGGAGTATACCCGCCCACCACCGTGTATCCCCACACCGTGTCCACAGCCTACCCCCTTTTGTCCCGTGGTCAGCGCTGCCACTATGTGAATAGGTAATGTGAGAATGGTATAGGTTGGTGCACTTATGAAGGTACCTGCCGAGCGCTCCTGCACTCGGGCCAGCAAACAACTTCGCAAAGGATCAGTCGCTTGATGATTCTTTCTGATCCCGGATCTCCTCGCACGGGGTCCGCCAGGGGCGATCCCACCCTGGAGATAGTCTCTGTCTCTGGGTGTAGGCCTGAGCCCAAGCCTCCGTTAGGGAGCGCAGCATCCGCTGTGTCCCTATCTATCACTAACACTAAAGGGATAGTCCCTAACTTAGGGCCAGTCCCTAAGCACCCCAAGCTGGGGGAGTTCAGGACCTATCTGGGGCCTAGGGGTGTTCTGGCCTATTGCAGTGGGTCACTGACCCCTGCATTCACCTCCTTCCCCTAGCTCTCCCGGTCCTGCACTGACTAGCGTGGCCCAGCGCGCGAAAAGTAGCAATTCCCTGCAAGCAGGGAGCTCCTGCAGCCCTATTGGCTCCCTGGCGTCACATGGGGTCCCCTAAGGCTCATGGGATCTGTAGTCCCTGGCTAATACCTTCCCTGCTAGGCTAGGGCTTCGCACGCTTATCCTGCGCATGCGCGAACTCTGCCGGGCTGCCAGGACTTACTGCGCATGCGCGATCTATCACAAGATGGCGGCGCCCTGCTCGGGAGCCGCCGGGGACCGCCGGAACGCTAACCCGCTCCCTGCACTGGCCCCCACCCTCCAGAAATGCCGGCGGGTCTATCGAGTGACCCCCGGCAGCGGAGAAAACTAGGGGGAAGTTCGCGGGGCAGCAACACGCAGAGGGGACCTGGCTACATAAGGATTTTAATCAGTTAGTGTTAGGACCTGCGGTATTATGGTCATGCCTTGAAAGTGGCTCGCAGGCTTTTACGCTTTGGCCAAAGGGTTAACTAAATTACCCTTTTTTCAAGAGATATATAGGTATTTCACTGTGTATTTTTGTCACATTGGATGTTGCTCTGGACTTCTTTGTTTCTTGTTTTATACAATTAGCCACGCCCAGTAGCACTCCTTTTGACACACACACACACACACATATATATATATATATATTTATATATATTGTGGTAATTTGGTGGGGTTTCTGAGAGCTTTCTGGGTATCTGTGTGTTTGTTTACTTTGTCCAGCTGGTCTCAGCTGTTTTGGAGGTTAGTGGCTCCTCCCACCCAGGGTTTAAAGCTCGCTCCTCCCCACTGTCCAAGTAAGCAGGTTTTCTTTTCATGCAGCTGGTTGCGACAGGCTCAATGCCAGGACCATCCTTCCCCTAATTATAGAGGTGAATAAGGATTTTAAGCAGTGAGGGTTTAGGACCTGCGATATTATGGTCATGCCTTGATGTGGCAGTAGGCTTAAGACGCTTTAGCCAAAGGGTTAAACTAAATGACCACTTTTCAAGAGAATATATACAGTAGGTATTTCACTGTGTATTTTTGTCATATTGGATGTAGCTTTGGGCTTCTTTGTTTCTTGTTGTATACATTTAGCCATGCCCAATAGCACTCCTTTTGACACATATATATATATTATGTGGTAATTATTTTTTTCAGAGCTTGCTGGTTATCTGTGTGTTTATAAGCCTGCTATATAAGGCCTGGGACATGGTCAGCGCTTATGCGCTGACCTGTGCTGAGCCGTGCTGCTGCTCGGCACTGAGCCCCTGCAGCCGCAATGAGAGCGGCTTTAGCAGGGGCTCGCGCACACGTCAGCACGCTTGGGGAAGCATGTGTCTGACGGCGTTTTGAAATTTCCCCGCTTGCCGGAGCGCAGGGCCGGTCACGTGAGCGTTTCGCCCAATGAGGGCGAACCAGCTCCGTGACGTCAGTGGCCCGCCCCCGTCCCGGCCCTCCCCCTGATGGCGCGCTGTGTAAGGCCAGGGAAAGCGGTGCTTTCCCTGAGCCTCAGCGCGCCTCAGCACTGGTTAAAGGCACTATGTCCCAGGCCTAAGGCTGCACTTCCTGGTGGGAGTTGCCGAGCAACGTTCTGTGTTTTTGCAGCTCCTGTCGGTCTTTGCTGTCGCCTGTTCCTGTTACCTGTTTGGACTCCCTGTTGCTGACCCAGGACCAAGACCCCGACCTCGCTGCTTTCTGCCTGCCCTGACCTTTTGCCTGTTGCCTGGACTTTGCACCACTGTCGCCTGCACTGATCTTTTGCCTGTAGACTGGACTCAGCACCATTGCCGCCAGCCCTGACCCCTGCTCCCTTACCGACTACTTATACTCTTACAGGACTATGTCCTTGGGCTGTGGTCGGTTTATTTGCATCTCTACCTCAGCCCTGCGGGTCCGCTTGAGACGAGCACCATCAAACCTCTTTCACTATCTCTGCGTTTCAGACTGTCTCTTAAATGCCTCTCACTGTCACCTGGGCTGTCTCTCTGTGTGCCTCTCAGACTGTCACTCCCTAACTGTGTGTGTCCGTCTCATACTGGCAGTTGGACTCTCTCTGTATATCTCAAACTGACAGTTTGTTTCAACATTCTATCTGTTTTTCTTCTTATCCAATCCCATATCCCCTGTCATGTGTTACCAGGCAGATCAGGGACCGTTGCTCTTATTCCTTATCGCCCCATGTGATAGCAGGAGCTACGTACAGTAACATCATAATGAAGGCAGTTAGTAGCTACAGGAAACCCAAATAAACCTCAGTTTACCATGTTTACAAACTAGCCTTAAATTATGTATCACTTATATGTGGCAGATTTTGAAAAAAAGAAAATAAAGACGGGGTGTGTGCCGGGCACACACGTTCTAAGTGTAACTTCTTTGTGTTTTGTCACTGAAATAGTTTTTTGATTTTTGTGAGGTTTGCTTATAAAAGTACTGGTACTGTGGCATGTGTGGGTATAAAAGTACTGGTACTGTGCCAGGTTTGGATATAAAGGTACTGGTACTGTGGCAGGTTTTCTTAGAAAAGTACTGGTACTGTGTCAGGTTTGGATATAAAGGTACTAGTACTGTGGCAGGTTTGCTTAGAAAAGTACTGGTACTGTGGCAGGTTTGCTTAGAAAAGTACTGGTGCTGTGACAGGTTTCCTTATAAAAGTGCTGGTACTGTGGAAGGTTTGCTTATAAAAGTACTGGTACTGTGTCAGGTTTGGATATAAAGGTACTAGTACTATGGCAGGTTTGCTTAGAAAAGTACTGGTACTGTGACAGGTTTGCTTATAAAAGTACTGGTACTGTGACAGGTTTGCTTATAAAAATACTGGTACTGTGACAGGTTTGCTTATAAAAATACTGGTACTGTGACAGGTTTGCTTATAAAAAATACTGGTACTGTGACAGGTTTGCTTATAAAAGTACTGGTACTGTGACAGGTTTGCTTATAAAAGTACTGGTACTGTGGCAGGTTTGCTTATAAAAGTACTGGTACTGTGGCAGGTTTGCTTATAAAAGTACTGGTACTGTGACAGGTTTGCTTATAAAAGTACTGGTACTGTGGCAGGTTTGCTTATAAAAGTACTGGTACTGTGGCAGGTTTGCTTATAAAAGTACTGTTGCTTGCCTGATCGTATTTCCGTCTGCATGAACGACTTTCAGTGCTGTGAGAATCTTGAGCTAGCGGGGGTGTGCGCGCTCGTGCATGCGCCTGATCGTGACGCTTTTTTGTCTCCATGAAGGAGTTTTAGTCCCATGAGAATTTAGGTAGGTGTCAGCAAAGAAGTTTCACTTCAGAAAGTAAGTCAGTAACTTTGCCTGATTACCTAACGTGTGCATCCTGAGCTTTCACATTTCTTTAAAGTCAACTGCAAAACTGGATCAAAAACAGTGTAAAAATATCAAGGAAGAAAATGGCATTGGTTCTATTGGGAACGTTTTTCCATGATAAATCTGGTAAGGTTTTGTGTACTATTTTTCCATTTGAGAGACCTTGATAAATTGTCCTAATTCTCACTCATACTTTTCATACGGCACAATAATGATGCTGATCCTTTCCATTAGACTCATACTCTAGTTACTGTAAAACATTGAATGCAGTAGGTCAGGGGTGGCCAACTCCAGTCCTCAAGGGCCACCAGCAGGTCAGATTTTAAGGATATCCCTGCTTCAGCACAGGTGGCTCAATCAGTGGCTCAGTGATTGACTGAGCTAATGATTGACCCACCTGTGCTGAACCAGAGATATCCCTAAAACCTGGCCTGTTGGTGGCCCTTGAGGACTGGAGTTGGTCACTGTCACGGTAGCTAGTGATAAGTTATAATAATACACACACTTACTTAAGGGGTTGGACAAGAAAGCAATCAGGATACAGGATTGGCAATTCCTTCCACAATAAAGGTTCAGATGTAGACATCACGAAAAGACACGAAGACCACAGAGTATAGGATTGACACTGGTTTATATGCAATTCCAGTCCTATACCTTATTATTGAGTGCAGGCCATTGGAGAACAATTACCTGCACCCAATCTCTCCTTGCCACCTCACCTGAGGGGCCCCTTAATACCCACCCACTGGGTGGATATTATTCTAATCAGGGGCTTATTTCCCTAGCCCCCCGCCCACAAGCTTGGCGTCCTAAAGTCTGGCTTTGCCAGGATACCATTTGTCCAAGGTGTGAAGTACAACACTTAATATCAAGTACCCATGTCCTGCATTCCTTTGTGTTCGCATACACAAGCAGGGTGGGGGGGTCTTTGATCAGGAGTTTATGATCGACCACTTGTCTCCCATCCTGAGCATTACCATACCATATGGGCTCTGAGTTTTTATACCAGACCCAAAATACAATTCACTCTTTAATATCTTCACATATTAAAAGAATCCGTTCTGCTGGGCCCAGTGGGCTGAAACTGGCCAGTCCCTCGTGCCGGAGGTGACTCTCCATGGTAGCCAAGTTTCAGCTCTCTGCGACCCCCAGAACCGGAGATACCAAAAACAAGTTAAAATTCTTATTACTTTAATGCAGGATTCTCCGCTCTAAAAATGAATCTCTGCTTTTCACTCTTTCCCATTGAAATCAACGGGCTCCGCCGCTATAGGCTTTCAATGGAGCAACTCCGCCGTTGAAGTCAATGGGCTTCGCCGCTATAGGCTTTCAATGGGGCAACTCCGCCATTGAAGTCTATGGGCTCCGCCGCTATAGACTTTCAATGGAGCAACTCTGCCATTGAAGTCTATGGGAAAACCACAATTCTTTACATTTGCCCATACTCCGCCTGGTTGTTCGGAGAGGGCTGGAAATGGTCATGCAGTCATGCCGGAGCAGTGACTACATGCAACCCAAATCCCAGCCCTCTGGTCCTCGCACAACCGGAGATATGGACTTACACATTCTACAGTTTCGGACTTAGCCGTTTTAGCGCCACGCGACTTTTCCCCCATTGGAATCAATGGCTGGCACCGCCATAGGGAATGCATGAGCGAGCACCGCCATGGGATTCAATGGGACCTCCGCTCCGCCATTAGAGTCAATGGCACGACCCTCCTGCTGAGCAAAACCCTTTACGGGGGTCCCTCATTCTCGGACCCGGTGGTGGTCGTGTGTGGGGGTTCCTAGGGGCTAGGGGCAAAAATAATTTTATCTCTGGGTGCCCTAGAACAGGAGTGAGCAAACTTTTTAGGCCGAGCCCCCCTTTTAATCCATGAAATTTCTCGGGCCCCCCCCTGTCTGATCAAAATCACATTAAAAAAAAACCTTTATTAAACGGTATACAATGTAAATACAAATATGTCTAAGGCCGCGCGTATAGTGCCCGCGACGGCGACGCTAGCAAAAGTTGTATTTCGCTTCTCGGCGGCGGTGCGGGCGACCTGGCCATTGATTGGTTCAGGGGCTGTCACATGAGGCGACAGCCCCTGAAAAATCAAATATTGCCGGCTTCAAAAAATCGCATCGCCACGTCACGCTTACTATAAGCACACGCGGCAGCGACAATGCATTTTTCGGATGACGTCGCGTCGCCGGCACTATAAGCGCAGCTTAAATACTTACATACTTCAACAGCTCGCTCTTGCAAAATTAGACTGCGTCCACGCTGCCGCTGAGAGCGGTGACATCACCAACTCTACAAGCATGAGCACAGGGTGTCCTGCATAATTTTGCAAGCACGAGCGGGGAAGTGTTTACACTTTTTTTACCTTAATTCTGTACATTCATAGTATGAGTGATAAAGTGGCAGCCTACCCTTTCACTTGCAGAGGATCGCAGCGAAGCAGGTTGCCAGCGGAGGAGAGCAGCAACACAGCGTTATTGTAGGGCAGACACCGGAGGGAGGGGCGTTTGACATCACAGGGCTCGCGCGTGCTCCTCCCCCGTACCTCCGAATTATGTGACCGCCACCTGCACTATTCTGTTCGGCCACGCGCGCACATCTTTTTCGCCTGCGCAGCCAGGTTTTGCCGCACGCGCCCCGCCTAAATAATCTTGCGCCGGGGCGACCCCCCCTCAGATTGTGCACCGCTGCATTCAATCACCACCAACACACAGACACAATACACACTGCAGTCATATATATACACATATATATATATATATATATATATACACACACACACATATATATATATATATATACATATACACATATATACATATATATATATATATATATATATACACATATACATACACACACACACATATACACATATACATACATACATACATACATACATACACACACACACACACACATATATACACACACACACATACATACATACATACATACATACATATACACACACATAAATACATATACACACACACACATACATATACACACACATACATACACACACACACACAAACATATATACACACACACACACACACATATACACATATACATACATACATACATACATACACACACACACACATATATACACACACACATACATACACACACACATACATACATACATACATATACACACACATAAATACATATACATATACACACACACATACACACACACACACACACACACACACATATATATACACACACACACACACACACACACACACATATACACACACACACATACACACACACACACTACCTGGGGGAGGGAGTAACTAAACCTGCTCCGGTCCCCCCATGTGCTGCAGAAAACGGGCGGGTAACAGACAGGAGGAGGAGGGCTTGTCTGTGTGCAGGGAAGGCCCCGCAGCAAGGCCCCGCCCCCTCTGCAGGCAGACACAGCATAGAAGCAGCAGCAGCAGTCTCTGCACGGAGCTTCTGGCCCCGCCCCCTCTGACACAGACAGCAGGGAAGCAGCCAGTGCACTGAGCTTCTGGCCCCGCCCCCTCTGACACAGACAGCAGGGAAGCAGCCAGTGCACGGAGCTTCTGGCCGCCGTGCACAGCTCTGCCCGCCCCCAGGTTTCCCCGCACTCAGCCCGCGCCCCCCCTACATAATCTTGCGCGCCCCCCAGTTTGCGCACCGCTGCCCTAGAACCTAGGGTTCCCACGCCAATTGTAGTTGACTTTGAACTAGTAGTGATAAAAGCTCTCTTTAAGAAAATGTATCCGCTTTTGTGGTCTGCGGTTTGGATGGCTGCCAAACCGTTCCTGGAATTCGGCGTCGAGGAATCCCCATTGAAATCAATGGCTCTATTGACTTACAATTGGGAACCGCCGCTCCTCCTCTCGGATGCCACCTGCTGGTCTTCGATGGAAACGGGCCCAAACTGCCGGATTCACCATAGGTTTCAATGGAGCTGTAATGGCGGCCTATGGGAAACTGCAAAATGGAGCCTGAAAAGGCAGGAACATGGAACAAAGGGTTATAAACACTGAGTTAACCTTAACCCTTTCCCTGCCGCATCAATCCCAGTGTATGTGTTGGTGCAAACACTGGAATGGGAACAAGACACATTTACAGGGGAATATACATTTGGTTGCTGAAGCAGGGTAAAAACACATTACTGTACCGCAGTCCAGTTAACCCCTTGCTTCCCAAGTGAGAGCAGGGGGTGGCCAAATGGGGTGTATCCCCTTTGATACCGGGCCAAACCCCCTCTCCCATGACAGTCACCCCTGTAGTAGGTTTTTCTTACAAATGTAATACCAATTGAAGGTGTTAGTCCGTGGATCTATTAAATGGAAATCCTGGGCACTGAAATATTGCTTGTACTTTTTTTCAGTATGGTTTCAGCATGAAGACCAGGGCGAGCCAGTGTAGGGCCTAAGCAGCAAGGCCCGGTGTGAAATCAAAAAGGCCTGATGTAAAAATCTGGGGAACCACCATCACACAGGTGACAGCACCACAAGGAGAGACAGCAGGAGGAGGACTTCCCAACCCACTCCCCTGCACCGCTGAGGACTGCACTTGTTGAGAGGAGAGGGGAAGTCCTGACATGCACCTGGGATTGTGAGGTACAGCCCACTCCCCCATGTCACTCACTGCCCATTCTCATGTGAACCCCCAACTCCATGTGTCACCTCGTCATGTCACCCTCTTTCCCCCGATATGTCATTCTCCTCTCTCCTCTCTCACACTCAATGTGTCACTCAATGTGTCATCACCTCTTTCCCCATGTGTTATCCCTTCTCTCCCGCCCATGTGTCATGCCCTCTCTCCCGCCGCCATGTGTCTTTTACTTTCTCCCCCCATGTCATCACCTGTAAGGGATCGGGGGACACGCGCCCTACAGCGGGTCCCCGTCACCCCGGCTCCCAGTACTGCCGCACGTCCCAGGCCCCCTCCCCGCCAGCTCCTTACCCGCTCCAGTTGGGCGCCGCTCCGGTCCTCCGCAGCACACGCCGCCTCCGCCCACACGCTGCCGGGGAGCGCGTGCAGGAGTGTTACAGGGCGCGCGCGCACCCGTCCTCTTCTACACTCCTCCTGCAGCCTTGGCTCCACCTCCCATCAGCTGGAGGCTATTCCCACTAGGGAACACCACACCAGGCATTTGAACCTATCACTGGGGCCGCTCAGTCAAGCCCCCGCTCCACCTCTTGCTCCCATTGGTTCTCCAACATTTATAGTTCCTGTCTGCCCTCTCCTTCCTCGCTCTGCATAGTTTTCCTGTGGCTCTTGTAATACGGAGGTCTATGCCTGGCTCTCTTTTGTGTTGCAGCTCTCGCTCCAGACCCTGCCTTCGTTTGATACCCTTGGATTTGATCTCGGCTCTCGTTAGACTTCGTGTACCTTGCTACTCCCTGGACTGTTATACCCTTAACCACCTCAGTACCGGGGACCGGCCAGGTCTGCGGGCACTCAAGCGTTACATCACCTCTCTCTCCCCCAATATGGCATCATCTCTCCCCCCCCGTGTCATCACCTCTCTCTCCCCCCGTGTCATCACCTCTCTCTCCCCCCATGTGGCATCACCTCTCTCTCCCCCCATATGTCATCACCTCTCTCCCCCACATGTGTTATCCCATCTCTCCCCCCCATGTGTCATTCCCTCTCTCTTCCCCTCCGCGCCCTCCGATGTGAAGGGTAATGATTTTGATATTACTTTAAGTACTGTGCTGCACTATTTTATTGTTGCTTGCATGTGGTGGTAATGTATTCTGTGTTGCTAATGCTACTTTATTAATTTAGCATGAATCTAGTAAACATTAATTTGTGGATTTTTCATAAGTGTAGCTATCTGGCTGTTTGACCATTTTTTTTGTTGTTGTAATATTTGATTGATTTCATGTTAATTTTGGTCCCCTGATCATGTATATGCATTTCCTTATATTCGGGGCTGATATAGTGCAGTCTTATGTCAGTAATATTGTGTGGTCAGGTTATACTCTGAGAGTACACTATACACTAACACACAGCACTACCAGACTGTGCTGGTGCAACACCAGGTCACCTCTGTGGCATAACATTAGTGCCTCGCCATCAACCCAAAATGCCCCACATCAGGAAAAGTCCTGGCTATAACCCTGATGAAGGCACACTTTAACACAGAAATATTTATGCAACAATAAGGCACATGATCATAATGACGAAGATGCCCAACGTGAAGAATTAAGGATATCACTAACATAATTGTGATATTCAAATGATGATGAAAACGTGTGTAGCCATATAGCCCCTGGCTACTAAAATCCTCTGCCCTAGCATATAAGTCCTGGTATCTGTGCAGGCAGTGTTAGGATTAATCCTTGTTCTTGCTGTAGTAATTAACTCTCCAGTAGTTACAGGGGGGCTGGGGGTGGGCCCACGGCTAAGGTGCTGCCCACCTACCGGGGCTAAGACCTGGTAATAAAAAGTGGTGGCAGCTCAATTTAGTTGTTGTTCAGCCAGGGCTCTGGGTTTTGTTCATTCTTTCCCTCCCTCAGGGGACTGGGAGCTGATACCCCTTATCCCATCAGGGGGTAAGGGAGCTAAGCAGGGGCTCTTGGGGCATCAAGCTCCTTGGGTTTGTTCCAGGGACTAAGTGAATATATATACTCTGAGATCCAAATAAAGACCCCATTGTTTTATCCTGCCTGAATATTAGTTATTCAGGGGGGAAAGAAGAGAGATTCCAGCAGGGACTGCTCCTATCTATGATAGACCTTGGAGGATGGAGGCACTGCACCAAATAGAGAAGATAAAACACCAAAAGCCTGACGTGTTGATCCCCAAAACCAACAGCGGATGCTCAGAGCTCCTGAGAACCTACAGGTGAGCACCACACAACACCAGGTAGCGAACAAATCTCCCATAGGGGGGAAGGGAGAAAGGTGCTACATTTGGAGGCGCTGATGAGATGCGAGCAGGCAGACTTTTGCAGCAGAGAGAAAGAGAATTTGATCTCCACTATGCCAAGCGGAGAGGTGCTTGAAAACCAGGGCCAGCTGCTCTAGGCATCATGTGTGGTATCTCAGGGGGAATCTAGGGATCCAAGGGCCCGGAACCCCTGGAAATGAGCTGCAGCATGGAAACCCAAAATTGTACTAAGAAGTGCACGTCTGTGGTGTCCCAGGGGGCTTCTAGGGATCCAAGAGACCAGAACTCCTCACTGGGATCTACAGCACGTGAAACTGCGGTTTCCGACAAAACGGGAGTACCGCATGGTAAGCTGTGCAAGATGCAAGCTTTTGCTTTGCAAAAATGTGCCTGGCTAGGCGCAAAAGCTGAAGCCATGCCCATATTCAGTGACAACAAAAACAGAAAAAAGTGCGCTACTAGAAAACATTCAATGTGAATATTAAATGCGTATCCACTACGCCACACTAGATCCAATCAACAACACCTGGATAAGTGTATAACATACATAACCTCTGGTATGAATAGGTGAATAATAAGGCATCTGCAGCTGTTGATATTAGGGTGGCTCGGCACCCCTAATCTACAAGAGGTAAAAGACAAGAATAACAGCGCACAACGCACATAGTGAAGTATGTTCAAAAAATATAAAGTGTATTAAAAGGGTAATAAATCTGCATACATCAGATAAAAATATAACAAGCATTCCATGTACTATGACATGGGTTACCAAGCGGCGGGATGAAACAGGAACAATCTTGAACACCGCACCCTCTGATGGAATCAGCAGATGGCTCCTGGAACGTGTGTTCCTCCCTCAGGTAGGTGGCCTCTCACGTAGATGCACTGTTAGTCGTCCTTGGTATAGCCACCTCATCAGATATTCTTTGAGCTCACGATGTACATCACTAGCTGTCACAAGTTCAGCGTTCTTACTGTCAAAAAGCCACTATGTGGCAGACAGGACAGAGGAAGACACTCCCCCTGTGATAAACAGCATATAGTGCTGGAGCTTCAGAGGTTTACCCGGCAAATACACATCGGACCTGGCCTTAGGAAAATCAGATCAGTAGTACAAAATAGTCCTACACATTTTGTAGCGCAATGCTACTGCTTCAGGGAATAGTTTGTACGACGAGGAACCGGAACTTAAGTACCCAGTGATCTCAGTTGAATGGCTGCGTACACGATCACGCACAGCCAATCACATACTCAAACAGCACATTACAGCACCTGTATGCATGTATAACCTAGCTATGTGACGCACAACATATCATTTAATGGAAAACATGATAAAAAATACATATATATGCGGCCCACGTATCAGCAAGTGGAACTCTGAAATAAAACACAAAATAGTTTCGCACAGATACAAAAAACAGTTGTTATACAGTTTTAGGGTCCGCCTCTTGGTACAGTATAGAGGGGCCCTTAGGTGTTCTGACACCCAGATTAATTTCTCCCTCTGTCTTACGGAGAGCCTCAGCTGATTCCACCATTTAAGGGGTTCCCTGGACAAAGATTTAAGTCTAGGGCCAAAAGGTTGGTTTCTGTGGCATATTTGGGACGATACCCCAGAGGTATCAGATAGTTGAGAGGTGGACCTAGACGAATTCCTATAGGTACCAAACAATCCCCTAGATGAGGGTCTTTTGTTATTGCAAATGTAGGGGTGTGTTAGGTACCTTATGCTGTTGCAGTGCGTGCCCGGAGAGAGGGGTGTAAGGTTCTGCGGTGGCCCGGCAGTATAGGGCGCCGCCATGTTTATTGCGCAACAATCGGAGGGCACTGGCAGAGCGGAGAGGTCGCGCATGCGCAATGCAAGCGCGAGAACGACGGGCCAAAAAGGGAAAGGCTCCGTTGGTGTACTACAACTCCCATGAGCTCTAGCGCAGTCACCTGATGCCCGGGAGCCAATGAGAGGGCTGGAATCGGGGGAGGAGGAAAGGGAAGCATGGGGGAGAGACCACGCTAAGCAGAGGGGAACCGGAGGGCAAAGGAAGAGGTAGTCTGGGTGCAGGGGGGTCCGTGACCCGCCTGCATAGGACAGATCTTCCCCGCAGGCCCTAGAAGTATCCCTGAGCCACCGTAGAGTGAGTTTCTGCAGGGACGCCCTATAGTGGTAGCGGTATTCCCTCACTGAGTAACAGTTAGGGACAAAGGTGCAGAGTTGCGGTTGTTGCAGTCATCTGGGACCAGGCAGCTGGACACTGTACATCAGGAAGCAAAGCGTTGGATCGACGGATCCTTTTCGAAGCTGTTGCCGGTCACCGCAGTGACCGGAAGGTATTTACAACAAGTGCACCAGCACCGGTCAACAGGCGCTGATCCCGCCTTAGGGAACACTCTTTGGGGACACTAAGTGGAGTGGCCAAAGGACTGAGTCTAATATAACTATTTAGTATATGGGCACGGTGTGGGGTACGCGGTGACGGGACAGAGACATTACTCCTTAGGAGAGTGGCCTAGCCACTAGCGTTATAATAAGTACAAGTTATGGTGTGATATGTGTGTTACCACAGTTAAGCGTTACAGTTATTCTTGCATTACAGTAAATCAGTTCAAAGCATATGTGTGTTGCTATGTTTTTTGCCCAGGGGAATCTTACATGATGGAGATCCTGGGTAAGTGGAGGCGCTGCCGTTAATATAAAGTGTTACCCCAGGCTCCCAGTTAGCGGAGGCTCAGATCTCCTTGAGGCACAGATGTGTGCAGTACCCATAGTCTCTCTAGAGCGTCAGAAAGAGGGCTACACAAGATAACATAGGCACAGTACATTCGGACTCGTCAGTATCACTATCCCCCCTCCCATAGGACCAATCCCGCATACCCAAGGCCCACTATTTCACTGTGGAATGCAGACAATACAAACGTAGAGGTGACAGGGTCAACAGAAATGCACTCGCTAACACCAGGTGTAGCGATAGGGCACATAACCTCCTCTGATACAGGTATTTCTGGTGACAGAACAGGGACTGAACAGGGAGCAGAACTGAGCCGGGCGGGTATACACAGGGCAGGCCTACTACAACCTTTGGCTGACGATAGCGGAGCAACCTCCAGAACACGATGTCCATGACGGGGGCATTGTACCACAAAACAGGGGGCACCAGGCGGTAAGGGTTCTGACTTTTCAACAGTGGGAGCCAGCGGTGAATCGGAAACAATAGGGACTGCAACAGACACCACCTTAGTGACGTCAATGTCCTGCGACAGTCTCGCGAGAGCACTTGTCTGACTCAAGTTCAATGACTCCGGTGAGGACGTCACTTCCAGTTGAACCGGAAGTAGGTCACCGGGCTACTCTCCAAACAGGGCCCCGCCTAGTGGCTCCACATCGGTATAGGCAGCAACGGACTCCTTTGGCGGAAAAGAGGGAAAGTCTCACCCATCCATAGGTAAGGGACGTCGTCTGCTTCCACAGGTTCCGCGACCAGTAGAGCCTTTACAGCGACTCCTTCCCTCTCTGGCACAGGATCAGCACCGACATCATCGGGGGTCACGGAGCTTCTTGGACATTTCGGGAACCTACGCAGGCTCCGGGATGGACGCGGTGGAGCTCGCACTCCTCTCCGCACAGCAGGTAAGGTGTGGGCTCTTCTCCACAGCTTCCGCCCGGTAGAGGTCATCTTCTTCTTCGGTTGGGAACACCTCCAAAGGACGCGATACCGGGGCGAGCAAGTCACCCGGGCAACCATGCTTATGGAGCTACCTTGCTCCGTGGTCACCTGGGGACACATCTTCTGCTACCTAGTGTGTGGTGCGGATACCTGTTAGGATCAGGAGAGCTGAGTTGGATCTGCGGTGGTATGGAGATCAGGATAAGCTTAGGTTCTTTCTGTAGTTCTTCTCATGGTGTTAGTGCCTCCAGACATAGTGGGCGCCAGGGTGTCCAGAGATCAGCCCCACTATTGCATTCGTCTCCGCCCTGCCCAATGACTGATACTTAGACAGGAGTGTGATAACAAGGGTCTTTATTACGTGGCATGCACTCACTGCAGATCTTCATTACAGCGATGCAGAGTCTCAGAGGTCCCAGGCCTCTGGATGGTGATGGCCCCTGATCTTACAGTGCCTCTGAGGCTGAATCAGATGTTCCCCCAGCACAGAGGCTGGAGGTGAGCACGCTCATTTCGCGATGGGAGAGACTCACAGCTCTACTGCTCTCTCTTCCACCTCAGAGCAGGACTGACTAAATTTGCCACTCCCTCCTAGGAGGAACCAGAAGGAGCGGGCTCATGGTCTATACCTATTCCAGATAGGCTTACACAGGCCATGAGTCACCATCTCACTTCTGTCACTCATAAGAGGGGCATGAGGGGGGTCAAAAAACCTATAGATTAACCTGTCATAGCCTAGACTACTAGGAGTTACATGACAGGGAGGAGAGATAGGTCAGAAGATACAGACCATGATACAATTTGATATTCAATTGATATTAAGAAGATATAAAATAAAAATAAGCAATTAAGGATGCAAAGATAAGCAGGATTAACACACCTTTCTTAATATTAATTTCTATGTGCTGTGTAAATAATACATATTAAACATCGTTTTTGGTGTCAAAACATGTATTAAATAACACCTGGGCTTTCTTAAGGTAATAAACATGACAGTATCGCATTACTTTTTTTAGTGTAGACTGGAAAATTTTATCTTTTCTTTTATCTCTGTAGTATTTTACCAAGCATGTCAAATGGCAATATTCTACATACTCATAACGTGTGTGCAGGGCTACTGACTAATAATGTATTTAACATGTAAAAAGGTGAGATGTTTTCGGTTCGTCATTGTTCAGTAGCAGTCTCCTGGTCCTGGAGGCTGGCGCACCTGTGCTAATAAAGTGAATCATGCAGGTGGTCACAGGAGAAGAAGGGGACTTTATCTCATGGAGTCCCATGAGATAGCAATGCAAACCTCTTCATTCAGTGCCACACACTGCAGAGCTGGGTGGTCTGCTGGTCTTCCAACACAAAGAAGATCAACAGTTAAACTAGTTTTATGCCTCAAGTGGATTTTGAACTCACCAGATCCAGAGGAGATTGAGATTTATTGGCAAACACATTTAGCAATGGATCCTATAAATTAAAGAAGACAGCCCAAATTGATCTAGGCTTGAATGTCTGAGCATTCAAATTACCCTGTACTTCCAAGATACTTTAAAACTTAATTTAACATTTAATTAAATTGTACACGTATTGTCTTCTAAAGGGAAAAAAAAAGAGTAATCCATTGTATGGTATAGTTGTCCTAATTTAGATCAGCAGTAATAACCTTTACAAACATAAACAGCTCTTTCTAAGCCTTGGCAGTCCATATATTGATTCATACATTGGAGGTAATCATGCTTCATTTTAACCGTGTCACATATTAATTGAATTAGTTAACACTGGCTTTCTTGCACAATGAAGTCGCCGTTTGCAACATTAAAGTGACAGGACTAGTATTTCAGGAACACAGCTGACGTTTATATTTAAGGGTACACAACTCCACCAGCAGTAAATCTAAACAGAAACGGTCTCATTCTTATTTATGTGTCATTTCCACACAGATTTTATTGAGAGCTGGCATTTTCACTCATTGTGTTTCATAGAACAAACAACGTTATACATCCAAACATACCAGCCGGTCTCGAAATGAAATAAACTGCAGGCCCCTGGCTATCCATGTTGTTGCCCAAAACACATATTACCATGAGACATTCTGTAAATGTGATAATGATACATAAACCCAGATGATAAATGTGACATCTCAGAGACGTCTCCTCTAAATTAGCTGCTTGCATTGACTGGTAATAATGGGGAGTTTATGAAAGCAATTTCAGTGCAAAAAAGCAAAGAGTCTCCTGGCTGTAATCAGCCAGCTTGAGTTAATGGCTGAGGGGGCAGGCCGAGAATTATTGACACTCTGCTGCCCTTAACCTGTTTCCCAATAAAGCTGATTAGTTTTTGTCAATTCATCAGCTAACCACTCTCCCAGGGACTGCATCAAAGTCTTATTTGCTCATGGGAAATCAACAAGTCACAAATCAGATCCATTAAGCTTCAGCACTGCTGGGGATGGTTTCAGTGTCAACCAGATCTCTTGATTGACTTGATTCTTGCCTTTGGGATGTAGGGAATAACGTATTGCATTGATGAGTACAGTCACCATAATAACTTTATAAGGGTCTGAAAAGCATATGACTGCAATTATGAAGATCTGGGATTATTGAATTAAACAAACTGCATTAGTTGGGAGGTTGGAATACATTTACAGCATTTGTCAAAGTATTGCTAATAAGTACTAATGATTAGCTCATATATTGATTCCCACAAAGTATTTGGCAGCAATGGGGTTAATAATAATAATAATATTATTAATATTATTAAGTAGGAACATGATTAGAGTATTGCTTCAGAACACATGTAATATATGTAAGGTGGGAAATAAATCTGTTACATACTATTAGTTATTTGGAAGGTGGGAAAAATATTAGCCTATTATTAAGTGTGCAATCTTAAAATAAACCTTTGTGTTTCTGAAACATCTTGTATGATTACGTAGCCAATGTTATTGCACCCAATGGGGCGCTAGCGCAGGTAATATAGTACTTAGCTCCACCCCCTTCTCACACGCGACTGGTTTAAAACAATGGGCGCTTTTCCCACTGGTGCGCTGTATGTGTCACAATGCCATGTGCCAGTGATTTCAATGACGTCGCCTACTGTACATGAATCCCAATGAGCAATTTGTGGGGTGTTTACAGGAGCACATCGGGAGACAGTCACGTATTGCAATCTAATCTGAGGGGTGTAGTAGGTGTAGTTAGTTTGAATAAAATGTGACAGGTTTTGAGATCGGCGTCAAATGTTAAAAATAGGATTAGAAATATTCATATATTTCATGCTGGTGGAAAGATAATATTTCTCCCCCACCCCATCCAGGTGTCAGTATCAGCCATGTGTGACATGTCCCATACAATAGTCTTAGAAAAAGGGCACCCCCGATAATCGCAGGGGACGATAGTGTACGGAGGCGTCACACATTGAAGAATTGTAGATCAACGTGTGAAGCAATGCGGCACTCACATGGACTTATCAACTACAAAAATAGTCTTATTTACAGGATCCCATTATTTTTAGACTACCTTTGTAGGCTACATTTAGTGCTCAGCCTCCCACTGCTCCTAGAACCAGTGATAACAGTGGCATGTTTAAATCAGCAATGCAAGCTGGCGATGTGTTTTGCAATTTTTTTGTTAACATAGGATTGAAGCAGGGGGTCTCCGGAGCTGAACCCCATTAATTTCAACTTCGGGGGCCCCCCTGCTTCTGAAGATACTTTAACTCTGCAGGGGGTGCCGTTAGCTATTCCGCTCTGCTATCAGGGTCCATATAATGGCGCCGTTTCAATATGGCCAATAGACAGCCAGGACATCATCAAGTTTGGCTTCCTATATCCTGTGTGACGCAGTAACGTTTAACTTCCTCTGTAGGTCTGTCTCCCGGGAAACAAGTGGCCCCAGAGCTGAAATTACTGGGGTTCAGCTTCGGGGACCCCCTGCTTCAATCCTATGCTAAAAAAACAGTAATAATTTAAAAAAAGGCATGAATTGCTCCTTTAATAGGTTTTTGGTTCACACATGGAATAACTAGGAAAGCGGTTTTGTTTTCTGCATTGTCTGTTGGTGGAAGATGAGCCAATGCATGTCACTGGGCCATTTATTCCAGCAAGAGAAGCAGAGAGCCCAAGGGGTACTCCGCATCCCCATGTTTACATCCCAGAGATAGGGTTACTGGACACCTCCACTCTACCAACTTCTAAGCACAGAAATGAATACTCTTAGGGTGCAGATGTAAATACTGTAGGTGCAGTAGACTTGAGTTCCTCTGTCAACGTTGGACAACATGGGACCACGTGAGTACCTCCTACGAAGGGTCAGTATCACATGCAATTTATTATACGCAAAGATCATTGTAACAACAAAGTACCTGTATTGTTGGATTTAGTTGCAGCTACATGATGAACACCCTATAACCTGCTGACCATTTATGAAATCAGCCAATGATCTTGAAGCTGATGTAATTAGCTGATGGTTCTCCCAACCAATGGGAGAAAGGCATTGTTCCCCCACACGCACCCAGAGGTAGGAATAAGAATCATCTAGAGATGGTAAGCTCTCCTGTGCGGGTCCTCATTACCTTTTGTATCAGGTTGTGCTTGTTTGTCCTTATTTAGTATGTAACTCTGTTTATGTAATATACATAACTCTGTACCCTGCTGTACCAAGCTGTGGAATATGTTGGTGCTTTACAAATAAATAATAATGGGTACATCTGGTAATAATAGATGCAGGGCATAAAAATATGTACACCTGCTAAATAGGTGCAGTTGAAAAGTATGAAGGTGGGAGTAGTTTTGTTTCTTGTTAATTTCACAATCGGCATTGGGGTTTTTTCTTACCACTGATCTTGAAATCTGCAGCACTTCTCAAGTTGCTCCAATTCAACGTAGCAAATGAATCATTATTAGTGCAACCAAGACTAATTTGAAAAGAGAAAAAGAAAACACATGGGTGAGATATTATAAGCAATATGTTGAGAAATAAGTGGGGGAAGGGGGTGGAGGGGAGGATTGCTACCCTATACCATCACGTGGTTGAGATTCTGAAGACATGTGGTACTCGGGCATTGCCAGTGTTCCATGAGTCAAAGTGTTAGAGTAATTATGGGCAAACTTTTTTTGCTTGTTAACATCTAAACTACGTCTTTCTGCCAGGTATTTGGGGGCGGATCCTCAAAAGGTCACTAATTTGTTAACATTCAGTTATCTCAATTTAACGCATTCATATCCGTAATGAGTACAGTATCCCCAAAAGTGCTCAGCGCTACGATGTCCTGGCATTTTCCTAAAAAATAACAGATCCTTACATTTTGACGGACCTTAGGCTTATTCATATGCAAATCACATGGTAATGAGCAGTTTACCTAACTCCGGAGATCTTCAGACCTCCGTTACTGTTAGCGCATGGGAATAACACTCCAATAATTTAAGGCCTTCAAAAGCTGCCCTTACTCACATCCGCAGCCTGATTATCATTGAATTATTTCTGGAAATAGTCTAAAAGCAGTGTAATGAGAATAGGACTTAACCCTTTCGTTACATGTATCATACAAAGATATATGTAGATTCCTTAAAAAAAAAAAGGGGAGCAGGGGGACAACACACAAGGGAAAAGAAGACCCAGAGAGAACGCAAACGGTGTGATATTGCAAGGTAAAAAATTACAATGCTGCTGTGTAACCTTCAATGGTTCTACTCACGTGAGTGATTGTAAATGCGCATATCACAATCAGTGGCAAACATGTCATTTGGGTTGGTGATCTCGAAAAAGAGTTGGGATGATACAAAGATATATATTAGGGATCATATAAATGTCTGAAACACGTCATAAACTATATCATGTTTTTACTGACTAAAGTGATGTTTGTATGAACTAATATGGTATATAATGTAATAATGACGGTATAAAGTATGGGTGTACGGCCTTCATTTATTTTAATTGTAGATGAATATAAATCAAATATTAATGAATATTGTTGAGGTATGTATGGATATACATTATTGTACATTCATACTTTATACAGTCATTATCAAATTATATACTATATACCGGTAATTACGTGAAGAAAAAAAAACTAATGTGTAAAAATGATACATTACTATTATTATAACAAGGTTTGCACTGGCTTCTGGTAACACGTATCAACATCTGTGTTAAATGCGCCTTAAAGTTTGACCAATACGCATGTGTGGTGTATGGGAAAACGCAGGTAACGTAACGATGGGGTTATGCATATGATTAGTTTTGAGGATTCTCGTTAAATGATGGAAAAAATAATGTCCTTTGCCTAATTAGCTAACATAATGTTATTTGCCCTTATTGTGGCCTACACAACCTCACAAACTTCTCCAGTTGCTTCAGTCACAATCAGGGTGATCAGTCACGGAAACCATTCACAGGAACATTGCTGAGTATTAGGAAATAATCCCCCACAATCCCAGCTTCTATTGCACCAGTTCTTCCCCAGTTTTGGAGCTGAGAAACAAACAGATCAGATTGAGTAGGACAAACGACAATAAAAACAGGTGTCACATTGCGTTACCTGTTACCTGTCATGACCACTTTATTATATCCCTACCAGTTTTGTTGACCAACACCAGACTATTGATTTTTATTCCCACCATAGGAACCGGTCTTAAAATCCAGACCACCTGCAAGCGAATTCCATTTTCTATTTTATGATACATTAAGAGTTATCAAAACTAAAACAAACATGAAGCATGCACTGATTTCTCTATCTTCTGCCTTAGTAAATAACCTCAAAGTGTCTGATTATAGTGAGATGCACATACATTCATTTTTTTCCTATTCCCTATGTCACAAGGCATCCAATATATAAACAGATATGCTCATGTGAGAACTAATTTACACATGCAGACTCCAGAACACATACATTTTATTTGTGGTTGCACTTGTATCCCTATGAAGTAATGAGTGGTGTGTGTGTGTGTGTGTGTGTGTGTGTGTGTGTGTGTGTGTGTGTGTGTGTGTGTGTGTGTGTGTGTGTGTGTGTGTGTGTGTGTGTGTGTGTGTGTGTGTGTGTGTGTGTGTGTGTGTGTGTGTGTGTGTGTGTGTGTGTGTT